>NC_020497.1:16712370-16734809 GCF_000184155.1 Fragaria vesca subsp. vesca
ACGTTGAACTATGCTCATACTGTCCAGGTCAATCCCTCTTATAAAAATAGAGCATCAGTTAGGCACATTATAAATAAATGTGCAACACTGGGTTTGTTGGGAATACATATCTTAAGGGCATAATATCATATCCAAACCTGGTTATCTTTTTGCCATCTTCATGATGCACAGCTTTGTCCAGGACGGCCTCTAAACCCTAAACATTGAAAGACGTACAATGTCAGTACAAAGGAAGCCTCGCAAGTTAAACTATCCATGATTAGAGACATAGTAAACAGTGGAAAGTGCAGAACTTGAGAGTGCATGAGGTACCAAGCACATCGGTTACTAAAGAATAATATGTACCTTGATGTCAGCACCACCTGCAAGATTATGAAGTTCCTCAACAGATGCAATGGATGTCTCTTTAGCCTGGTTAAGTTGATCTCCTAGAGTCATTTCTTTCTCATTTTGGTCTGCCGCAGAAGTTTCTTCAGCTTCTGTATTTGAATTTTGTGTTGTAATGGCTTCTGTATTTCCAACAGAAGCAGATGATGAAACCTGAAGGTCCTGCGAGAAATTACAAAACAGTGTAAAAAAACAAAATTGAAACAGAATATGAGAATGAACATCCAGAATATAAGATTTAAATCCGCACCGGATCAGTCTCCATTCTCCTGAATATGATGCTGATCATCTGCGTAAGCATTGCCTTTGATGTAGCTTGGTTGACAGGACTCTTACTACAAGTTCAAACTATGATTCATTAGCTGCTTTGAAATTGATATTGGGAACCTAATTATAAATAAAATAAAATAGGTACCTGTGCAGAGCAGACTCTGATAACTCCCAGCAAAGGTTCCCCATGTACTGCATTTGAAACAATATTTAATGATTGTAAGAACTATTTCTTGCCCTTCAATTTCTAGACAAGTATCAAACATTCATACGTCCATACAGAATATAAATGTGCTGATTGCATATGTACAATTGCACAAAGCATGAGCGACACTGAGTGCTGATGTACATGAGCAAACTACATGGATAGACAGACACAATGAACTAGAAAAATAAACTCCTACCCAGCGCAAGGTCCCTTGTTCCCATCATCTGTCTTTCCAGACAGACATAAGATTCCACAATTTCATGTAAACTCAATTATGATTATTCATAATGGCAAAGACCAAAGAGAGCTGCAGAGCTGGAAAAGTAATCAATTGTAAGAATCCATACCTTATCAGCAATTACTTTCTCATTTCTCGGGCCTTCTGCTTCAGCTTCTCCAGCCTCTCCCTCTGATAAAAGCTGACAGGGAGTTCAGTCTATGTGAGGAAGCCATGAGCTGCTTAGCTAGAAGCTACAAAGACCATGGTTGATGACAATATAGGTATGCAGCTCACTAACCAAATTAGGATGCCATCAGCTTGACAAGTCCAAGTCTCCAATGCCATTCTGAATGTGAACTGTACGAGTAGCCTGTTACAATTCTGTATACGATAAAAGCTTAATTAATAAAAAGGTAATAAATTTACAAAATATCAAAAGATGAACCTGAGGGGCCAGCAAGGGATGTCCTACCAGGAAATCAATGCGCCACCAATTCATCCAACTTTGGTGTTCGGGATGTGAGAAATCTTGGCCCACTGCTCGCCTGTTTCTTCTCTGTAAAGGTTTTCGAGAATGGGAGAGCTGCTGATGCGCAACTTCTGTAGTGGTGTCTTCCACAGGAAGTCCGGCAGTGCTTTTAGCTCCTGACAGCCATACACTGTCAATTCAGAAAGGCATGGCATGATTGTAATCTTCTCAGAGTTCTCCTCTTCCACTCCTTCCCACTCTTCCCATGACCACATGGATTCGATGGTGAGTTTCTTCAGCTTGGGGAATGATATGAAAATGGAAGATGACGAGGTTTTCCCTAGTTCTATTCCCAAAAACTCAACTCCTACCTTCTCAACTCCATGGAGACCCCGAATAGTCAATGATTCAAGGGACGCCAGTTTCCCTAAAGAAGGCAAAACCTGACAATCGCAAACTTCAAGGGAGAGCACTCTCAGGCTGTGTAAAGACGACAACCATGGGGAGAAGGCCTCGGCTTTATACCTCCAGATGGTTAAAGATTCCAAACCTGGATGCGGCTCTAACCCATTCATAATTTCTCTACCCAAACCTGGATCAAGGTTTCCACCAAGAGGGAACAGTAGATTCAATTCCAAGAGGTGAGGCTTATTCACCAGAATTGCTGCATTCTCCGCCATCTTTGGATTCCCCGTAATCTCAATCTCAAGACTCCCTTGAAGCTGGTTCAAGTCTTTCAGATCTTCCAACTTGTTTCCTTCAACAGCTCCGACACGAAACACATCTAGCGTTTGTAGATCTCTTAATTTCTCAATCCCTTTGATTAACCTTACGGAACAGCCTCGAAGATGAAGATGCCTCAAGTTAATTAGCCTTCGCACATCTATTTCCTCGAGACTCTGGCAACCATAAAGTCGCAAGGTTTGCAGGTTGTATAAGCTACCAATGACGCTCGGTAATTCTTTCAATTTACTATTACCGGATAAATCAAGATACCTCAAATGTATCAATTCACCTATCTTCTTGGGAATGGACAGATTTCTTCGATTATCCAATAAGGTTAATGTTCTAAGGCTTTTCAATTCTACAATCAAGTCAAACATTAGCTGACCTGAAAGAATGGGCTTGTCTATTAGAACAGTGAAGGTACGTAATCTTTTATAACTGAGCAGACAATCTAAAAAAGAGTCAGATGCATGTACCAAGGTCAAATGATGAATTTTATCATTTGACACCTCCTCTCTCTCGCTAGCATCAAACTCAAGACGTTTGATTTCATTTTCGGTCAAATATTGCAGAAAGTCATGTACAATATCATGAATTTTGCATGTTACATTTTCATAACCTCCATAACTCTCATCATCGATATTAATATCTTGAAAGAATGACCGCAACACCAAATCATCAAAATAATTTTGACCGACTATCCTCCATTCTTTGTTTCCTTTGACATGCAGATAATCTTGTGACATCCACAACTCAATCAATTGATCCTTATCATAAACGTAATCTTTTGGAAATATAACACAATACAAAAGACATCGTTTAGTTGCTAGAGTCAAGTCATGATAACTTAGTAGTAGTGGTCGAAAAACATCTTGTTGTATCTCTTTTAGTTCCCATGTTTCACTCTTTAAAACAGCTTGCCATTCCTGAATTTTTTTCTTATTGCGCATGAGGCTTCCTAATGTCTTTGCAGCAAGAGGCAACCCATTGCACCGTTTCACAATCTCTAACCCCATATCTTTAAACTCTTTAGACACACTACTCTCATCCATGTCTGCACTGTAGTAGAACAGTAACAAACAAAATGCTTCACTCAACTCCTTCAAAAGGATCATTTGAGTTCTTGCTTTCATAAAAGTAGCAACATTCTCATTTCGAGTGGTCACTAATACCCTACTACCCATAGCACCTTTTTGTAAAGGTTTGATTAATTCTTCCCATTGACTACGTGTTGGGTTCCACACATAGCAATTTATATATGCACTGTGTAAGAGTTTGCAACTCATTTGAGGTATTATTTCTATCTAGACCTTCAATGATAGCTTTAGCAATTTTGATCTCTTCAAAAGGGTCTGAAACACATACCCATATGTTCTTGTCAAAATGAGATTTGATCTTATCATCATTATAGACAATTTGGGCAAGAGTTGTTTTCCCCATACCCCCCATCCCTACAATAGGGATGATCAGAGGAACCTCGTTTTCTTCACTACTCTCACTTAGCAGCTTGCTAATGATGAGATTTTTTTCATTTTCTCGACCAAATGTTCTAATATGGGGAAGAGAAGTAGTTTTTGGTCTTTGAGGTAGTTCAGGGACTGCCCTTGTGGTGGTTTGAAAGTTAAAACTTTGTTTGTTTTGATCGATCAAAGCTAATCTTTCATTCAGTTCCTTTATCTTCGCAGCAATTTCATGACGAAGAAATAACGGATAATCGACTTTGCCGAAGCGAAAGCAAGAGGAAGGAAAAGGGAAGCATACCTTCTTCTTATTACTAAGAGCTTTTGAGCTTTGTTTTTCTTGTTTCTCCAGTTGACGTCTGAGAACTTTAGTGATCCACTCATCCAGCACATCATCCATGTCGAAGGAAACATCATTTAGCTTATTCAGCCAAAGCTTCACGCTGGTATCCATCTCTTGCCTCTGCTCTGCGTCCTCCAGCACAGCGTGAATAGCTTCGAGTTTCTCGGTGAGATTTTTGATTTCTTGCTTGACCCCGACCACCAGCTTCATCTCTTGTTCGATCTTGTCAAGGGCGAGAGCAGCCAAACGCTCCAGTAGAACGTCAACTAGGACTCCGGCCATGTTCTTAATTGAAGCAGCTAACTAGGGTTTGAGAAACGAGAATGATCGAAAATGGAAGACTGAAAAGAGAGGAATGTAGAATAATGAGTGTGCTATCGTCTTGATTGTCTCTCCATTTTATAAGATCGCTGATACATAACTTTGTCAACAAGGCGAAGAATGCAAAACGTCTCCAACCAAGATACCCAACTTCCATAACAGGGAAAAACTGATTCTCCCGTTTCTTTGAGTTAACCAAAAGAAATGATAAAGAATAATACTTTACTTTCATATTCAGTTTTGGTCAGATTTTCTCGAGTAACATGAAGGTCTAGAATTTTGTGTTGTCTTTTCCCTGGAGATGTTCTAATGGACTTCTAAGATGCTCAAAATTTTGGTAGAAGTTGGCCGGCTCAGCATGGCATGCATCAACATAGATTTGCTTTAAATCTTGGACCTAAATTAACATTTACTTTGAGTTGGGACGACCGACTCGAATGACTGATATGGAGAGAATTCGAAAAATAAGGGATCTCTGCTCTTTCAATACTGTTTTTGGGTGACTTGGTGCCTCAGCTGCTTGAATCAGCTTCAACCTATGTTTACCCAAATAACCGAAAAACCTTGGAAGCTATCTGGATATGGAAGTTGATGGCTGCAAATGACTATACAACGCATATACAAGGGATCCCTTTTTTTGACATATATGAGGGATCAAGTATTATACAAACTTTTTAATCACATATCAACATCTCCACCGTTCAATATTTAGATGTATATATGTAGATCATTTCTGCAAAATTTCATCCCATTTGGTGATCGTTAAAGCTTCGAACTAACTGAAATCAATTGATGGATCAAATCTGCCAAACCTGAACCGTTCATGCCTATAATTTTAATTCGCAGTTTTGAACACCTTGACGATCACCAATTTGGATGAAATTTTACAGAAGTGATATACATATTAGGACCTAAAAACTGAACGGTTAAGATTGAAAAATGTGATTAAAAAGTAGGTCTAATGTTTGATCCCTCATATATGTCAAAAAAGGGATCTCTTAGTAGAAGGGCCCTATATATATATATATATATATATATATATATATGGCCGGAAAGATGTTCTTATGCTCAATATCTAGCTACAACACGGTCAGATTTAACTCGTCCACTAAATTTGTAACTAGCACCTTACATTACTGAGGATCACTCACCAATGTTTCAGCCTCATTGAACGAAATAGAAGAAATCTTTTCCCTGCAACTGATCTCTATGAGGACTGCAGTTCATGATAGTGTGACATATCTAGGAACAACACTCTGCATAACACCTATAATATTTCGAATTTGGGATCGAACATTTGTTTTTGTATCACATTTTTGATGTGGTGAAACTAAACAACAATTTATTTTTCTGAATCAGAGGATAGATTTCGTTCAACATATTAGCATATATACCAGGCTAAACATGACACTGGTTTTGACAATGCAGGACATATCACAAGAATTTGCTGCCAGAACTCAGATGGTGTGACCTTGTGATCAAGAGTTTCATTTAGTACATGAAGAACGTTATGTCTCGTTTTGTTTCACCAAAAATTCTTTCGCCCCATCCCGTCATCGACGGAACCAATGACCTTTTCTTTGGAAAATACATATCTCAAACTAACCTTTAACCAAAAAAATCCAGAATATTACAGAATTTCCGTAATTAATAAACTAAATTTCTTCAGAAGAGTGGAGTGTGGACTGGACTTGGTAAACGATCACAAAACGGAAACAAACTCAACACATTACTCGCATTACGAACATTCTAGACCTATTCCAGACTATATAAAAGCCCCAAGCACCTCTGAGCCTGTGACAAGTGACACACACATTACTACCCTAATCACATTCTCACTCCTTGAGATCTTGATCCGTACACAATGACCGGAAAAGGAGAGGGACCGGCGATTGGAATCGACCTCGGCACCACTTATTCTTGCGTCGGAGTGTGGCAGCACGACCGTGTTGAGATCATAGCCAACGATCAGGGCAACCGAACAACGCCGTCTTATGTGGCGTTCACTGACACCGAGCGTTTGATCGGTGATGCTGCAAAGAACCAGGTCGCCATGAACCCTATCAACACCGTCTTTGGTACGTAACGTTTCGAATTGTGCTGCTTATATACATTGTGATTTGATATTATATATGACTGGTTCAATGTGTTGTAAATCTGTGCTCGTTTGGATAATTAAAGAGTCTCTTTCAAATAAGATCATTAGCTTCTTGGACATTTTCTGTGCTTGAATGAATACCTTGTTTTCGTTTTAACTTGATGCTGAAATTGTATTAGAAATTGATTGAACGTACAGTTACTTTATGGAAATGAAATACATTACAGCAAGGACCAACGAATCCGAAACAAAGAATTTTATAGCAATGTAACAGACAAGTATGCTTGTGATGGATTGTTTGCCTACACTAGCTAGCTCGATGATCAGAGTTTTGTAAATTTGTCAATTTTGATATTAATATTGTATTGGACAACCTGTCAATGTTATAATTTGGAAGTTTGGATTCGATTCGAACCAATGTGGTAGAATTTAGTAGCCTATGTGGTTTGTTCTTGGCGTCTTATAAGAAACAAGAGGGTTTTGAAATTGTAGATGGTTATTTTTTTGGAGCTGTCTAGTGTATGAAGTTTACTGTGGTTGTTTTTGTTGTTTTGAGGATACTGTCCGTGTTCTAGCTTGTCAATTTTATGCAGTGTTTTCTAAATGGATTTGGTTATCTTCACAGATGCTAAGCGGTTGATTGGAAGGAGATTTAGCGACTCTTCTGTTCAGGGTGACATGAAGCTATGGCCTTTCAAGCTCACTGCTGGCCCTAGTGACAAGCCGATGATTACAGTAAGTTACAAAGCGGAGGACAAACAGTTTGCTGCGGAAGAGATTTCATCTATGGTTCTTATTAAGATGAGGGAGATTGCAGAGGCTTATCTCGGCTCATCAATCAAGAATGCAGTTGTGACTGTGCCTGCTTACTTCAATGATTCTCAGAGACAGGCTACAAAGGATGCTGGTGTCATTGCTGGCCTTAATGTGATGCGTATTATCAATGAGCCTACAGCTGCTGCCATTGCATACGGTCTTGACAAGAAGGCAACTAGTGTGGGAGAGAAGAATGTGTTGATTTTCGATCTTGGTGGAGGTACTTTTGATGTCTCTCTACTTACCATTGAAGAAGGTATCTTTGAGGTGAAGTCTACTGCTGGAGATACCCATTTGGGTGGAGAGGATTTTGATAATAGGATGGTGAACCATTTTGTTCAAGAGTTTAAGAGGAAGAACAAGAAGGACATCAGTGGAAACCCAAGAGCTCTTAGGAGGTTGAGGACATCTTGTGAAAGAGCAAAGAGGACTCTCTCATCCACTGCACAGACTACAATTGAGATTGACTCCCTGTTTGAGGGTATCGATTTTTATTCAACCATTACGCGTGCTAGGTTTGAAGAGCTTAACATGGATTTGTTTAGGAAGTGTATGGAACCAGTTGAGAAGTGTTTGAGGGATGCGAAGATGGACAAGAGCACAGTCCATGATGTTGTACTTGTGGGTGGTTCTACCAGGATTCCTAAAGTACAGCAATTGTTGCAAGACTTCTTCAACGGAAAGGAACTGTGCAAAAGCATCAACCCAGACGAAGCTGTTGCTTATGGAGCTGCTGTGCAGGCTGCTATTCTTAGCGGTGAGGGTAATGAGAAGGTGCAGGACCTATTGCTTCTTGATGTGACTCCTCTGTCCTTGGGTTTGGAAACAGCTGGAGGTGTGATGACTGTGTTGATTCCGAGGAATACAACCATTCCAACCAAGAAAGAGCAAGTGTTCTCTACTTATTCAGATAATCAGCCTGGTGTCTTGATCCAGGTTTATGAGGGTGAGCGGACAAGGACTCGTGACAACAATTTGCTCGGCAAGTTTGAGCTCTCTGGCATTCCTCCAGCTCCTAGGGGAGTCCCTCAGATTACTGTTTGCTTTGACATTGACGCCAATGGCATTCTCAATGTGTCTGCTGAGGACAAGACCACAGGGCAGAAGAACAAAATTACTATTACCAATGACAAGGGAAGGCTGTCCAAAGAAGAGATTGAGAAGATGGTCCAAGAGGCTGAGAAGTACAAAGCAGAAGACGAGGATCACAAGAAGAAGGTCGAGGCTAAGAATGCTCTTGAGAACTACGCTTACAACATGAGGAACACCATCAAGGATGACAAGATTGCATCAAAGATTGACCCATCAGACAAAAAGAAGATTGAAGATGCAATTGAGGAGGCCATTCACTGGCTCGATAATAATCAGCTAGCAGAGGCTGATGAATTCGAGGACAAGATGAAGGAGCTTGAGAGTCTTTGCAACCCTATCATTGCCAAGATGTACCAGGGTGGTGCTGCTCCTGACATGAGTGGTGGAGCGGATGCTGATGTTCCTCCTTCTGGTGGAAGTGGTGCTGGTCCGAAGATTGAAGAAGTCGACTAAGGTGGTTCTGTTAGTTTTTGTTTTGGAAAACTGGTGGGTTTTAGGATTTTAGTTTGATTATGCTGTAGTGTTAGTATAATTTTCCCTATGGTACTTTCGAACACTTTTTTGCCCGGATATTTATGATGTTTCTTGCTAAGTTTGCTAACATGTTTGCCAATGAACCCTATCCAACATGTTTCTTTTATTTTGATGCATTCTTCTTCCCATATAAAAATGAGATTTGGGCAGTGGCCTCCTAACTTTCAGCTAAGAATAGTCCAGGCCATTTTGAATCTGTCTCATAATCGAGAGTTGAAGGGTCCATGTTGTTTGTCTGAGGAGGCCTAAAACTGCGAATTTTCTGCATTGTCTGAAAGGAGGAGGTTTTAGCTTTTAAGCCTTTTTGTAAACAGAATACATAGAAATCCTTATGCTTTCTTTGGTCAGTTCATAGAAACCCTTATGTTGTCTTTCCATCTTATGAACTGAAAGCAAGAGTGGTAACTGGTAACTGGAAATCAAGCTTATATTGATTGGTTTAAGTTGGTTTCGCTTCTGTTATATTCTGGAAAATTGGCGGTTTTAGGATTTCAGTTTGGTTTTGCTGCAGTATGTCGGTACAGTATGTGCTTTTGAACATTTGCCAACATCTTTATGATGTTACTTGTTAAGTTTGTTAAGCATGATTACCTATGAAACCTATCTGTAACAAGTTTATTGTATTGTAAAAATGAGATCCCGTCAAAAAGGTTTAGTTCTTAGCAAAATAACCTGTTCTTATGCCCTAGCTCTTTCTGCTAACAAGAGTCCAGGCAATTATGAATCTTGCCCATGATCAAACGTTGCTAAAACAGATTATGTCATGCTAAACCTCCTCACAATATTTGAGGTTTAGCATTGCAGAAAATTAGCATGACTTTTAGGAACCGGTCCTTCAAGGCTTCAACAGATTATGTAGAAATCCTTATGTTGTCTTTGGTCAGTTCATGACTTGGACTATTATACAGAAGGTTCTCGCAGTAGTATGAATTGAAGGGTGGAACAACAATATTAACAGGGAACCAGAATCAAAAAATTCTTTCCATAAAAATATGTCAAAATGAAAAAACAAAGACACGTAACTGATATAGAACAGCCATGATACCTTGTCAGGCTAAACCACTATGGCTTGAGACCTCCTTAACAGCATCCATTTCCATTTCTACAAGTTGACGGCAGAATGATTCAACATCACGTGCCTCTTCCTTCAAGTTAAATCTGAACTCCTTCCACTGGTACTGACCAATGTCTCCCTTCGACAATGGACCGGCAACCTTGCTCAATACCTCAAATCCCTTGTGATCGACAGACAGCATGTATGCATCCTTCCAATAAAAGATGAATTAACAAGGTAAGGTCTTCCAGTAAAACAGGTGATAACGCATATCTAGTACAAAGTACGAGTAAACCTTTAACTGAAGCTAGTCATATAGTATATTATTGATAAAGAAATACACGAAGTTATACCTTAGCATTTGCATTCTTGTATGTCAAACAAAAAAGCGTCAGGGCTCTGCGTCTTGCTACACTCTGATTTATCCCATCAATAAGCTTAGCAGATAAACAAGCTGGACATGAAAATATTTCAGGAGTGAGAGATGCTACAGTTTTAGCTTGTCATACAGTCATAGAGCTAAAAAATGAGTATGAATCACTCAAAAGCCAATCAAATATATTTCACCTAACGGATCTGCTTTACATTGACCCATGTCTTCTTCATCAATTTCATGAGTGCTTCCATTTCCATCAATGTACATGCAAGATCTGGACATTGAAAACCTTAAGTAAGAGGAAGTCGACACTGACATTACTCCATCCCTTGCTAAAACTGATTTAATTACTGACTGATATGATCCATAAAATGATACCATCAAGGATACTGATGAAATCTTTATATCAGCATTTATTAACAATGTTCTGCATAGAATACAGAGCAGTATCCAAAATATTCTTACCTCTGGTTGAACTTATAAACTATGTACTTTTCATCCCCTTCCAAGAGATCCTTAAGGTTTTCACTCCGCGAAGTACGACTATGATCAGAAGAACTTAATACACCTGACACTGTATAACTGGAAGCACTGATTGCTCTCTGTTCCGATTGCATGACTTCTCTAAGGACTTTTGTTGCGGACTGAGCCTATATCAAGAACAATAACAGCCTAGTTAATGAATATATTATCACCATCCCAATAAGCTAATTGCCAAATTTGAGAGTTGAAGTTCCTACTCATCGCTTAAATAGTTGTATCTAATGAGGTCAGATACATCATCCTGAGCTTAATGTTAGCATTCATTCTTTGTTTTAGTGTCCTTATAGTGGATTTAATGAATTGACCTTGATTAACAATGTTAATAGGTGCAAGATCCTATGAAAGGCCATCTGGAGGTGCTCTCTATTTTCAGCATTCCTACACAGTCTGGACCAGCAAACATTTGGCACAGGCTTGCAATCATCTAATGTTAAATAGTTGACTAATTGGTTGCTTTAGGAAGGCAATCAGTTGCAGGATCAAATGAAGTAGTAAAACTACACTAAATATCAAGATTTGAAATAATGAACATGGATCTAGCATGTTGAAATAAGAGAATTTGGGAATAGGAATTATATTGTTCTAAAAGAGCAAGAGTGTTGGAGGGATAAGGATATAAGATTATAAGTTCTAAAAGAGCAAGAGTGTTGGAGGGACAAGGATATAAGATTATAAGGTTACCTTTTCATCAGTTAAAGGAACAACATCTCCAGTCAGAGCAACTCGATCTGGTAACTGAAAGTTTAGAAAAATCAATGATTAGGTAGCTTTAGATAAAAAATAAATTAAAAAAAAAAAACCGTTAGACGCTTCATGTTACAACAATGCCCTATGATACTATGAAACAAAGCCTTTTAGACTAAATATTGGGCATAAAACATGTATCATTCAATTAGCCAATTTTGGAGAAGGGATACAATTCTACCTTCTTTATTGATCTAAGTAAACCTGCCAGTGGCCCTGGGATGGGACTAGCCACAGAAAAAGAACCCCGTTCATCAACAATTAAGTTCTGCAGATAAAAAAAACCAATAAGAGGAAAAGAACCAATAGACAACAGAATCCAATCTTTGTGTGCAGAAACCTCAAAGGTACTTAATTGGAAGATTAAGAAAGCAATTATTGATGTCAGAAGGTAAAGATAATCACTTGAAACATTATGAAATGAGCTTACCACATTGTGCAACTCCTTCTCTGGTATCCAAATGTACGGCTTCCCTCTTTTGCATATGTACTTGATCTTTGATGTGTAAATGTCCTCCTTGCTAAGACAGCCATACAGAGAAAACAACAAGAGTCAATATCTGAGCCACTGACACTATATTCCCAAAAATTGATTCTTTTAGTTCGCTAAATACTAACCACTGAACAAAGCTCAAGACCAAACCAGACAAAAGCTGCAAACAAGAATCAGAAAACTGAAAGGTTTGAGCAAATGGGTGTACCTTCCTTTAGCATCAGCCTTGATGGTATTCAGCTGCCCTCGCCAATTCGCAGACAGTATACTCTGCAATAGTTCCAACCAAAAATCACACCAAAACTAATGAAAATCAATACTAACAACACAAAATTCCCACAAAACTAGAAGAGAATACAAAAAGGGTCACCTTGCATTTCTCTGCAAATGTCAACACCGTCGCCTTGTTCGTCTTCATAACTAGTTCCCCTCCTAAACTGAGCAATAGGCCAAAGCGGGGTCAGGGTTTTAGGGTGGGGGCTCTGGGTATTAGAACAAACCCAAAACGCCACCGTTTCACTTAAAGGTGAAACCTTTAGTTAACAAATAGGGACCCACTCATAAAAAAGGAAGAAGCTATAAATAACAGAACGGAGAAGAAAGAGTGACGTAAAGCTCGCGACTTGGGATCTGTCTCCGGCGAACTGAACCACCGCCATGGATTCCGGTCAGCCTTTCGAGAGAGAAAAGCACGTGACTTACTTGCAGATGATGTACCAGATCCTCCCCCACCAGTACCAGACTCAAGAGATCAACCGCCTCACTCTCGCCTACTTCGTCGTCTCCGGCCTCGACCTCCTCCGCTCTCTCGACTGCGTACGTCATCCTCAATCCAAGCTCCAATACGTCTCCGTTTTGGGATTCTAGTTTTTTTTTTTTTTTGGTTTGCTGATTTGGATTTTGGATTTTTCAGATTGATAAGAATGCGGTAGCTGATTGGGTTCTGTCGCTGCAAGCTCGCCCTAGAGATTGTGACGAAGTTAACAATGGTATGGATTTGAATTGAGGTTAATGGTTTTGTTTGAGATTTAATTTTGTAAATTATAGGAATAAAAATTGAGTCTTTGATTTGGTGCAGGGCAATTCTATGGGTTTTGTGGTTCTAGAAGCTCTCAGTTTAATCCAGATGATAATAATGTGGTATGGAGTCTGTACCACCATTCTTAATCTGTTTTTTATTTTTTGGTTGTTATAGTGGAATTTTGATCAATTCAGCTAAGAAAATATGAGGATAAGTGTATGCGTGAGTTAGTGATTTGGTGTGGTTAATTTTTACAGACTTTGAATTCGAGTATCTGTAACTTGGCTAGCACGTATTCTGCCTTGGCTATACTGAAAATTATCGGCTACGACTTGTCTAATATCAAGTCTGAGTGGTTATTGAAGTCAATGAGAAACCTTCAACAACCTGATGGGAGGTATGGTGAAAGTTGTAGTTTTATAAAATGAGTCTACTTCTATTATTTTTGGGATGTTATGAATTGGATTGATTTACTGATGATTTCAACTGAATTTGGCAGTTTTATGCCTATACATACAGGGGCGGAGACTGATCTTCGATTCATTTATTGTGCTGGTAAGAGAGGAAAAACAGTTGTGGATTTAGTGTTTAGGTTGTTCAATTCAATATTTTTGACAATGTGGTATGAATTTAGTTGGTTGATGTACCAGCTGCGATTTGTCATATGTTGGGAAATTGGAGTGGCATGGACAAAGAGAAAGCCAAGGAGTACATCATAAATTGCCAGGTCTGTCTAGCTACTGTAGTGATCTTAGGCAGTCTATCTACTTATCTCATTACTTTTTTGTCCTATTCACATTGTATATCTTGCTTCTAGTGTTTGATCAGTACATTTCCGAATCTCAGATATTTATTATCACCGTATTGATACTTATACATAACCGACATTGATCTTTCAGTCATATGATGGTGGATTTGGCTTGACTCCTGGTGCAGAATCCCATGGTGAGTTGAAACATGGATCTAGAAATGCATAACTATTTTCATTAGGTAGTATATGTGGTCTGGATAACTTTCCTTTCAGTCCTGGAAACTTGTTCTGTAGTATTGGTATCATGTCGTTAGAGATGATATTTAACTAAGACATGCTGAATAAGTCAAAAATGCAACCAGAAATTCAAGACATACTGAGTTTTTCTCAAACACTCCTTTATTGACACACAAAGTCTTATGTTTCTCTTTGTAGTTATTGCGGTACTTGATATATTTCCCCGGACAAGTTTTACTATAAATATTTGCATCTCATTTCAATAATGAGTTACTTGTGCTTATTCAATGTTGATGAGAACATAGCCATGTCTTTCCCTCTTTCCTTACCCCTCAGACCATTTACAGTTGGGTGTTTGTTTGTTGATATTTTGCTCGAGTCTTGTCGACGAGTAGTTACCAAAGAGGAAATAGAATAAGAACATGACCAGACATCTTATTTAAAGTCATAGAGTTCAACTCTGCATCTTGTTCTGAAGTCATAGAATTCAACTCTGCATCTTCTCCAATGATATAATGTTCTTTCTTGTGGCACAGGTGGTGCAATTTATTGTGGTATTACATCTCTCCGGTTGATGGGGTTCCTTGAAGAGGATTTACTTTCCAAAAATATATCGTCCTCCATAATAAATGTGCCTATGCTGTTGGTTTGGTGTTTACAGGTTTATTTTCTCCCCTAATCTCTTTAATCATTATCAGTTTCCCAGATATTGTAAGCTTTTAGCATTCCAGCAAGTAAACAATTGACAGGCATGTGGGCTGTTTAAAGCTTTGAGAAGAACTCATTCCTTTTTTTTTTTATTACCTTCCTCGCGTATGTATAAGACCAAATCCAATTGAAATCTGCAAATTAAGATTCTGGAATCAACAGTCCCTGACATTTGCATTCTCCTTGTTTACTTTTCCGTTCTTATTACCTTTTCTCACCTATCATTCATGTATACACTGCAGAGGCAAGCAGCTGATGGTGGATTCCAGGGTAGACCCAACAAGCCTAGTGACACATGTTATGCATTTTGGTATGTGGATGAATATCTTGTGGGTTTCTGGAATAGCTGGAATATAGAATATTTGGAATTCTGTAACTTGACAAGGAATATCTGTTTGTATAGGATTGCATCAATTTTGAAGATTTTAGGGGGGCACAAATTGATTGACCAGAAAGCTTTGCGTGGATTCTTAATAACTTGTCAGTCTGAGGTGCTTTGTTTCTCTTTTTCTCATACTAACCTGTGATGATGGAATAATGCACATTTTCTTTAGATTTGCCTTGTTATTACTACATATAGGAAAAAAAAAAAAAAACGCTATTTGACCAATCTCTTCTCACGCATGATATAAACGATATTCTGAGGTTATTGATGTTAGAGGCTCTGCTAGCATCCCTTGTGGGTTATCCTAGTATTCACTTTTTAAATATTGGAAACATCATTCATACATTAATACATTGAATATAAAAAGGGAAGTTCATGTTCTAAGGAAGCAAGTCAGTACATAAGTCAAGTATAGTGCTTGATTTGCATGGAAATTTTTCAGATGATTTAGTTCATGTGATACTATGGAAGTATGAATCTCTGTTCTATTTTCTTCCCTGCTATTGGTTATAACTCCTGACCTTTGTTCATATATGTGTTTCCATCAGTATGGTGGTTTCAGCAAATTTCCAGGGGAACTGCCAGATCTGTATCACTCGTACTATGGGTTTACAGCATTCAGCCTTCTCGAAGAACCTGGCCTCAGTTCACTCTGTGTTGAGCTAGGAATGACGGATCTTGCTGCTATAGGAATCTAACTTATTCTTCATATTCGTTTCGTTGGAGTGTGTTTCCACTTTCCACATATTCAATTGTGTAATTAACAATATATTGTCATTCATGTATTCTACAATGATTGTAAAGTACAGATTCTTAGTTATAAGTTACAACTGCAAATATTGTTTTTGGAAGGGCAAAATATGAGTTACAAAAATGAATACCGCTTCCATGGATGCAACAGTATGCTTTCTGTATTCTCCATTGTACAATGTGATAAAGTTGGAGACGACTTCCGAAAATTCATTTTATCAGAGCATCATTGAAACACACAACATCTATATATAATGACATGAAGATACACATTTTCTCAACATCCTTTTTGTCATTCTGTTACCAATTACTAGACAAAGAGCAGCTCGTCGCACTCGATCAAGCAAGTATTTTGATCTTTGTATTCTTGTCGTGTTTTGATGTAGTGGAAATCCATGGCAGTTTATATTTATAGATGAAACTGCTGGACTGCAATCAGCTAGCAAATCAGTTTATATTTGTAGTGCTCACCAGGACATTGTCCCATAACACAGCATGAAACTGCTAGACTGCAATCAGCTTTCTAAAACGTTATTGTAATCTAAAGTGAAGAACTGGCGCATTGCAGGCTGTTTACATTTATAGATGCCTCAAATACGCACTTGGTAAATGGTAGAACATTTGGAGAGGGTGTCTGAGGACGTATGCATTAAAGTCCGAAAGCTCATGATTTCAGCCAAGAATCCATCAACATTGCCCATACAAAAGGACAGTAACAAAGTAAAAGCCTATAATGATTCTTCAAGGTGGGAATATGCACCTTTCGGCAAATTCCCACAAGGCACTTTCACGGGCATTTGCTTTGGCTTTGTTGTTTAGGTAAAAGCCTAAAGGCATCTCTCTCACTTCATCAACTTTGTCATGTATCGCAGGTGGTATGCATCCGGCATCCCCATAAATTAGTTATTTGTCATGTCAGCATGTATATCCATGTTCTATGTTTATTTAGTAAGCTGGTAACTCCAGGTTTAACATTAACTAAACCTTCAACACCTACCTAGTGGGAAAAACATGCCAGAACAATATGGTCACAATGATTGTTTATGCATTTTCTTACTGATAAAGCAGGAACTAGACTTTGGTCCCAAAATGAGCCTTATGAAATTACAGCATTATTTGATGGGATGTTCTATAGTATTCTGGAGTTACAGCATTATTTGATGGGCTGTTCTATAGTATTCTGGAGTTCCAATAAGGTGAAGATAATTAGCTCATTGTGTGTAACACTTTGAGTCCTATAGAATTTTTGGTATTTGGACAGAGACGATGAATAGTAGCATCCAGTCACAAGAAGATTACAGGAATCAGACAACTCAGGAGACATGGAGACTGGATAAAAACAAAGAACTCCAGTCCTCCATAGGTCCCCCACTTACAGCAGACCCATCTTTCACCATCATCTTACACAAATTGTTGCCCCCCCATTAAAATCAAATCAAGATACAATGCACTGAGGCATTACCATATTAACCTAATTCTGAAAACCCTCTAAGCACCGCTAAACAACCAAAGATAAAATCAAAAATGTAATTAATTAAGAAAAAAAAGAGAAGAGGGATCACAATGGTTCATGGAGCTCTAATGTAAAGTGGGCTTCTTGTTGACTGATGATCTGAATGCTGAAGGTGAAGAAGCTAGTGGTAGTACCTGTGAAGTGCTTGAATTGTGGTGTTGTAGATGATGAAGATGGTGATTGAGCTCCCTTTCTTTGTTCTTGTCAACAATAATGGTGATATATGATCCATCTTGATCTTCATCTTTGAAGAACTTTGACATTGGAGCTTTACTAGCTTTACTTCTTTTTTCTTCAACAGGTCCATCAATCTTCTGTAGACCCTTCTCAGCTTGTTCCTTCAATTTCAGTCTAAGTTTCTCCTCTGCTTCCTGCAAGAACTTGAACTTTGGAGGAGGTGATGACCTTATCTTGTTGAACTCTGCATCACTCTTTGATTCAAAGAGAGGAGAACTGAAACTGAATCCATGTTGGTTACGAGAGTCCAAAGGAGTAAGAGGAGGTGTGAAAAGAGTTGGAGAGCCCAAAGGAGTCAAATATGGTGTCTCCACTGTGATAAGCAAATCACTCAAACTCTTACTTCTTGACCCCTTTTGACTCCTATCACCACACTTAGACTTCCCATCTTCAGATTCCAAGTCCTCCTTTGTTTCCTCCACAATTGTGAAGAGGTGTCTTGGTGGCCCATAAGCGCTCTGCAGCCTCATAAGCTCTGCATCCAGCTCATCTTCTTCAAAGGGTTTGAGCAGCAAATCATTGTTGCTTGCTGTGTGCATATGAAGCTGAAGCTGAGTATTTGGTTCATGGACAAGAGTGTCTGTGATTCTGAATGAAGAACAAAGCTGTTGGGGGCTTTGAGCCATGTGGCTCAAAGACTTAGAAGTCCTTCTCCAGCAGAACATGTAGAACACCTCCTTTGATGGGCTGCTGTAGTCATCTTCAATATCTCTGTTGGTCAGCCTCTTCTTCCACCATAGCAAGTAGTAAAGCTCAGCAATTAGAGCCAAGAATAAGCAACCAAAAACCACACTCAAACCAAGTCCTACACTACTCAAAGATTTCATCTTTGCCTCCAAATCTCATCAGAAAAACCACTAAAATCACCTTTAAAGACACAACCTGAAAATCATACAGCTCTCCACACAACCTTTCTTCACTCTAACATTTCATCAAACACCTTCAGGAAAGTAAGCAACTAAACAGAACAGCTCCAATCTTCTATGAGAAAAAGATAAAGCTCAAGAACCTAGATATTTGTTTTACCAGTTCTCTTTATTTTGCATGCTCACTACTTTACCCACAAGCTAAAACCATCACCCAAAGGCTAAAGCCCTTCTCTTTCTCTCCAAATCACACCCTTCAAATCAAATCATGATATTACAAAAGCTTCCTGCTTTTAACCAACTAAAGAGTAAAACTGGCCCAGATAGCACATTCAGTTAATAGTACGTATCAAATGGACAAATGGCTTCACTAAACCAAAAAAACAAAAAGAAAATCAAAACTGGGAGCTCTGAAATAAACAGCAAGCTATGAAAGTGAGCAAATGGCCAAATGGCTTCACTAGTTTTATGGCTGAGAGGACTCGCTTCCTTCAAGAAACGTTCACATGGGAACACAAAGACAAAGACAGTGATATGTCATTTGATTATTTGCTAATGAAGCTCTCTAATTTGCTTAACTATACTCGTAGCCATAGCCCATAGGTTAGCATCTCATTTCATATTGTAGCAGATTTAGAGTAAAGAAAAATTCTGCTTTATTAATAAACTGAGAGTTTAACTATTAGATTTTCTGTACCTTAGTCTCCTGGGCAAGACTGTTTATGATTCCTCTGTCTTTGACTCCAAGTCATAATGCTAATGACCTTTTATCTTATAGAACTGGGGTTGACACCCCATGATTAAAAGATCTTAATCTTCTGACAAATGCACATTCCCTTTCTGTTTGCACAGAATATAATATACTGCCAATCAATTTGAGACCGTATACTGATAATTTATGTAACCTCAGCATATAAGATAAACTGGAAAAGGCAAAAGAATAGGGAGGATATTCATCTTGATTCTTGAGGTTCATCTTCTGCTGTTGCCTTGCCTATAGTTTGCTGGATACAAGTGGCTGTGGAGGGCAATCAATAGAATCAATCCATATGATCTTATGATTGAAATTTGGGACCCCTGGACCATATGTTAAAAATAATTTGTGTGCATATTTAGATACCAAACATATATTATTTTGATAGACGTGTAATTGTCTACCCTAAAGAAGTGCAATTAGTCATACTAACAGATCATAGATCACCAGAAAAACACTTGCAGCCCTTATTAAGGACATCAATACTCGCTTCAGAAAAAGAAAAAAGGAAAAAAAAAAAAAGGACATCAATATTTTGGGCCTAGGGTCTGTGGTATTTTTCAATCACAGGCTTTACACCAAGAGATAATGGCTGCTTGACCATAACAGAGCCAAGTTTAGGGAGTTAGGCCCAATGTCTATGCACATCTCCTCACCAGGAGATCTGTAGTGCAAGGTTGAATGTTTGCTGCCCTATTTCACTGATGACAATAGATAACAAAAAAAATATGAACAAACAATGCAATCCAACAATGAAATCTTTAGGAATGTTCCCTAAAGTTTTATCCTTTTCTTACGAAATTCGCTTCCGTTCATAGTCATCGAGTGAATAACCTATAAAATGGAGACGGAGTTATCGAGAAAATAGAAAGTGTTTGTAATATGCAACTTGTTCAACATTCTCAAAATACCAACTCATGATATATGTATATACAAGCTCGTATCAGTTTAGATTTTGCCTCTTCTTCATCATTTCGAGAGCGGATCATCGATGAGATCGGCTCTTGCTTACAAGTAGCCATGTTGGGGAAAACACTCTACATGTTTCATTATGTCATACACTCAAGCTGGTGTGTCACATTATTTGGATCGTAACACAAGCAACTCCCACAAATGAGCAAGTACCGTTAATGGAGGACGATCTATGCTTGTTTGCTATTCAATTAACAGAAGCAAAATGGAATCTTAATAACCTAAAGTACACTAGGTATATATGAAAGCTGCCACGGACGGCCCTATAAGGACACACCACATATGACATATATACGAGGACGAAGTCTAGAAAAAAGCATGCCAAGCGAAGCTACCTAGCTATCACTTATCTTCTTGTTTAATCATTTCCAACCTTTTAGTCACTGATGTAGATGATTAGGGTCTCAATTATACAATTCCATTGGTTGGACTATAATAAGGGTCCAGGTTACAGCCTAAAACCAGAAACCACTCGACTTATAGTGAAGGTACTATCCGGTACATTATCAACTTCAACCATCAATAATTCGTCCAAAAACAAAAACAAAGAAACAAGGATTAATAAGATTATTTTCCTTGACTAGCCATGCGATGGAGTTGTTGTAATAGTTGACACAAGCAGTGTTTGGGTGACTGCTAAAACACGATGTTATTGATGAAGTGTAACCGGAGACCTAGAAGAGGCTTAAGCACAATTTGCCGAGCTTGTGTTTCAGATTCAATCCATTCATTAGTTCTTTTTAGTTGTTCACCATAATAAATGATCATGTGAGAGCATTATTTAGTGACGGTGCTGATTCTTCACAATTCAGTTGTGCGACACCATTATCAGTCGTATGTGAAAGATTACATATGTCTAGTTCTACGACATCATCTTATTTTATTGAAATTCTTGTAAAAAAAATATAATCTATAAATTACATATATAACTCCGATTTAGGAAGAATCCTCGTCAAATCTTCCCATTATACTTTGTTGTGTTTCTTATAGTTCTACACTTCTACTAACTGAATTTAGAATGAGATTAAAAGTTGAAGAAAAGTTGTCTGATAATAAAAAGAAGTGGAAAATATCTAGAGATCAAGTGGCGTGAGGCCCAACTAATGATTTTTGGTTATCAAATAAGGGAGGTGTGGTGTTGTGAATTGTGATAAGTAGTCTTTGGACTTTGAGTGTGAACGGTGGAGCACCGTGTCTTCTTCTTATCTTGACCACTTTTGATGATACGTGTCTATGATAAGCTCCCAAGTCCCAAGTCTGTTTCACGCCGTCAGAATTTCCCTAACGGCATTGTTGTTGACCGGTAGTCGTCCTCAACTCAACGTGTGTCAAGCTGTGTCCCCCCAACCATTCCACTACTTTGTACGATTCTTCTTTGTTTTTTGACTTTTTCCATATTTATTTTCTTTATTTTAATTTTATTTTTATTTTTATAAATAAACTCAATTGCGAAACCAACCACAAGGTGAACTAAAATCCTAGGCTACACAGACCCAGTTGTACACTCAACGCTCATTCTTAGACTAGATGCTACACGACCTAACCTCAGCTAGACAACATATAATGATTATAATATCAACGAGAGTTGATGTATTGAGGTGCTTATATTTGTCGTCACATGAGTTATTTTTATTTACAGTATCTGAAACTAAATTTCTTTTTGTTTTAACAAGACAAAATGATAGCAATTTAGGATCAACATCTCATCGATAATTTTTCCGACCTTATCTACTTTGATTGGAAAAGCAGCCCAAAAAGAAACATTTTAATCACATTAGTGTTTTTTTTTATTTTAAATAACGCATAAAAGTATTTAAAAATCATGATAATACCTTAAATGGCTAATGTGTCGTCATCTCAAGCATTCAAACTGATTTAACGGTTAAGATCGGCTTACGTAGTAGCGCACTAGGGATAGTTCCCGGGTTCCGGGTCGGGTCGTACTCACAAAGGTCCAATTCCAATTGAGACGCCTGTTTTGACCCATTTCGGGCACATAATTCACTGCCACCGTTATCTAAACGCCGTTACATGCAGATGTCAACCGGTGCAGGTCTCTTCTCACTAACTCCGTCTCTTTAAACGGACTCC
>NC_020497.1:16734829-16791438 GCF_000184155.1 Fragaria vesca subsp. vesca
TTTTTTTTAGGGTTTTTTGTGGTTCTGGGTCGGTTTGTATGGTTGATTAGATGGTGGGAATATGAAATATATTGGAATATTGGATCTTTGAGAATCATGGGTGGTTTTGATTCTGGGGATTTTGAAGAAAGTTTGAAGCTTTTTGTGGAACTGAGATGTGTGGTTTTGTGAAAGTTAGTTTCTTTGTTGTGTGGAAGTGAAATAAATGATGGAATTGTTTAAAGGCTTGTTTTGATTTTTTGGGTTTTGAGTTTTGAGTTTTGAGTTTTGTGTGAAGCAAGTTAAGGGATGGGGGTTGTAGTGGATATGATGTTATTGGTTTTGTGAGATATAGTTGTGATTGAGTTTTGTTGATTTGTTATGGATTTCAGGTTGTTCTTGTTCTGGGATTGATTGTTGTGCTTCAATGTGGTTTGGGATTGAGTGATGGGTCTGCAACTGTTTGGATGATTTGTTTGTGGGTGTGAGTCATAAGGAGCTTTCCTTTGCGGATTGTGTGTCGGATCTGCAGTGTTTGTTAGTTCATTTTGGTGTGTTAAAGATGTTTGTGAGGTGACTATGTTTGGATAGTGGGTTTATGACTTGTAACCCAAAAGCAGGAGAAGGAGTTGACTGATTTGTGGAGAATCATGGGGGAAGCTCTTCTCACTACTCTGTCCATCGAGAATTCTCATCATTTGTCTACATTGTTGTCGATGGATTCGGGTTCTTTGGCACATGATGAGTTGGAGAGAGAGATGAATCGGACTTTCATACTTTCCCGCCCTCCTGATATTAATCTCCCATTGCTGTCTGAACCAAGCCCGCCTCCTCCCACATGGAATGATCCATGTGACATCTTAGACGTAGGCCTCGGTTCTCAAGTTTATGAGGCTGAGACAACAATCAGTCTCCCCAAAGTCGCAAAGAAATGCAACAAGAGACTCGACAGCATTTGGGGTGCTTGGTTTTTCTTTAGCTTCTATTTCAAGCCTGTTTTGAACGAGAAGTCCAAGGGCAAGATCATTCGGGACAGTAATGGGGTGTCGGGGTACGACAAAACAGACTTGCAGCTAGATGCTTTCTTGGTGCAGCATGATATGGAAAACATGTACATGTGGGTTTTCAAGGAAAGGCCTGAAAATGCATTGGGGAAGATGCAGCTGAGGAGTTACATGAATGGGCATTCCCGCCAAGGAGAGCGCCCCTTCCCATTTAGTGTGGACAGGGGTTTTGTGCGGTCTCATCGAATGCAGAGGAAGCACTACAGGGGTCTATCGAACCCACAATGCGTTCATGGGATTGAAATTGTTAGGACACCCAATCTCATGTGTCTTGATGAGGAAGAGAGGAAGAGGTGGACAGAGCTTACAGGCCGAGATGTAAACTTTTCTATTCCAATTGAAGCAAGTGATTTTGGTTCTTGGAGGAACATACAGAATCCAGAATTTGAGCTTGAGCGGCCTGCCCCTCCATCAAAGAACAATATAAATTCTCACCAGAGAAAATTGCTCGATGGTACTGGTTTGAATTTGTCAACTCAGCCATCAGACCATGGAAACAGTGATGGAATGGACCTGTCACCAGTCTCCAATAAGAGGAAGAAGGAACTCTTTCCGCATGGAAATGAAAATGATTGCTGTTTACCCAATGGCCAACATTTTGACAGAGTTTTGGATGGCAAGATCCACACAGATGAGTCATCCTGGTTTAATGAGTTTAGTGGGGCAATGAAGAATGCATCTGGGCCAGTTACAGCTGCAAAGTCTATATATGAGGACGATGAAGGGTTTTTGGTCATTGTCAGCTTGCCTTTTGTAGATTTTCAAAGGGTTAAAGTTACTTGGAGGAATACTAATTCACAAGGGATTGTAAAGATATCTTGTGTGAGTACAGCATGTATGCCATTCATTAAGAGACGTGATAGAACATTTAAGCTAACAGATCCAGCACCAGAGCACTGTCCTCCTGGGGAATTTGTCAGGGAAATTGCTCTGCCTA
This sequence comes from Fragaria vesca subsp. vesca, assembly GCF_000184155.1. Classification (NCBI taxonomy): domain Eukaryota; kingdom Viridiplantae; phylum Streptophyta; class Magnoliopsida; order Rosales; family Rosaceae; genus Fragaria; species Fragaria vesca. The sequence continues at coordinate 16,736,810 of NC_020497.1, forward strand.
CCCGCATTCCAGAAGATGCTAAACTGGAAGCCTATTGTGATGAGACGGGAACAATGCTCGAAATTATGGTGCCCAAACATCGAGTCGGACCAGAAGAACATGAGGTCCGTGTGTGCCTCCGCCCCTCTCCCTGGAACGATAGGGAGCATTTGTTGACCTGAAGGAGGCATTAAGATGACAGATGCAATAAACATTTTTTTTCTGTTTCATTGTTTTTTTAATTTGATTCCGCCGAGGAAATCTATTGGAATGAAATCTGATTTTTTTTTTTCTTTTAGAAATTTTAAACCCCTAGAAAAAGAAAGAAAATATTAGCATCCTTTTTTCTTTTCCTTTTACCATACTATTTATCAAATTGATGTTGATTCATATAGATGGTATGTCATGTGTCTTAAGTCGTATTAGCCATGTCCTTTGCTTGTAGCTCTCACTGAATTTTCTGGTGCGGGAGTTCAACATTATTACAAGTCTGCATTCCCATATTGTGCTTGGATTGAAGGTTCTTTGTATAAATGAAATACGTTAGTGTACTGCATTTTCCCTTTGGAGTTCCATTCGCCTATTTGGCTGTGTATAAAAGATTAACTGATAGTTTGATTTTATAAATATGACACTAGCTTGTGTTGTGGGAAACTGCTGGTGATTTTTGTGCCTTAAGAGTCTTTGCGCTTGTACATATCTGGTTGAAATCTTTGAACAATTCTGCACAAAATGGGAATATAGTCGGTCTCCTCTGTACTTGTTCATATTTTTTTCTGAGAATTTTCATTTATTTGTATTCTAAATGGTTGCAAACTAGAAATAAAGCTTACTGAAAGAAAGCCAAGGCCAAACTCCCCTTGTTGTTCTTGACTTCAAGATGAGTAAGATGCAATAGACTATGCAGGTTGACATAATATCAGAACATGTAAATGAAAAGCTAGCCCAGAGAGCATGCATTACTGCTGCAACTATGTTATGAACTAGGTTGAATACTAGTGCAAACTGCAAAGCAAATGATCATTAACCGTAATCCCAGAAACCCATTCGACTGATGTAGTCCGAAAAATGCGTCCAAACCATTTCTACTTCAGCTTGCTTAGCATGATATCCATGGGAAGTCTACACAGCCAGTCTCTCCTTCATGGCTGGATCAATGGTAGTAATTGATGATTTCCAATGGGGTTTGGCCCTGATGGAACTTTGTGAACATTCTTAACAGCAATGAGTTTCCTGGAATTGAGCTGTTTTTACAGAAAACAAGAACATTGGTCCATCATTTTAAGTTTTTAACTAAAATGCTGAGTTGGCAGAACAGATGAAAAATATTCAACTTCAGTAGTAGTAGTAGACTCACCCAAGTAGCTAACATGTGTTTTCTGGCCACCAAACTCTTTCTAGCTGGTGCGGTGTCAAGATCAAGTTCTGCAACAAGAATTCGAAATAAAAGAGTAAGTATACTAACTTGGCTTTTGATTTGCACACCAACTTAGCAAAAGATCGAAAATCTTGCCTACAAGACTATAACTGCTGCATACAGACATCACATTTTGGTATTCAATCTATCACGTAATCACATACAGATAGTTTTGTGAGAGGGATGATGTCTACAACAGTTATAGGAAGAACATGTCTAAATTTTAGCAAAAATACCAAGAAAGTTGATAAAGTCTTGCCTGCAGACTCTGCATCGATAGCCAGATAGGCAGTGGAATGACTTGGTAGAGTAGCTATAAGCAGAAGTATTGCAAAAACAAAGAATACTTCTTTTCTCTTCATCTTTGGCTCAATTGTCTCTCATTTGCATGGGAGGATTGGAAATGCTGCAGGTCTACACTTATAACTGATTCACATATCCACTAATCATATCTTTGTTTGAATATATTGAAATCCCATCATAAACCTGTCTGGGAATCCAATGCACATATATATACAAATCCAATCATTCAAAGTTAATAAGCAGCTTATCATTTTGCGTTGACCTTTCATGTTATTCCATGTCTAGTACTGAATACTGAATTGTCCTCCATATGTGACACAAAGCTATCCTCTCCTGCTCTGTCAACATCTACAGTACCAGAACAGAGAATTATAGTTGAACCCAACTTACTAGTCGATGAGTGCCCTACTTAGAGCAGGAGACCTTTCACCATGGCAATGATGATACATTTTCCAATGAGACAATTTGTAATGAATTAGTACCTGTTAATATATATGGAACAAGATTTTGTGTCTGGTGTATAGTAGGGTGGATCTTGATTATATTCTGATTTGGATAACTTTTCTTTGCAAAAAGTTTTTTGGCTTTTCTCCTTTGAAACCTATTATGCTTGTTGTTGAAGTTATTCATCTAACCCTGCTAGCCAGCTTGATTGCTTGAATATAAACATGTAAAGCTGATACAGTTACCAATTTTGTGTGAGAGAGAGGTTCCATATCAAAAATCTGAACCCTTTTTCACTTGGCTGCATTATGAACCATCTTGTACTGTCAAATGTCACTAAGGTTTTCCCTTCCTGAAATCTATTCTTTGGCCACATTTGCAACTGTTGAGCATTCTTGCTAATACCTGCATTGATATCCAGCAACTTCCTCATAATTAAACTGAAGTTGTCTTATCCAAATTCTGATAGTCGTTAGTTCCTACTCCTAGAATTATCTGAAAATTTATTCACATGCCTAAGCATTGATCAGTGCCATGAGTTTTTCTTGCTTACATTGTAGAACTTTCCTCAGTCACTCCGAGCCACTTTAGTGACATTTTGCAATGAATATTTTCGTGGTGATCTTTAAAACAGAAGAGAATAAAACATTTGCTCATCACTATAATTCTCCCAATATCAGAAGGGACAAGCTTTTGCCACTGTACTATTCGTCAGTCACACAAAAGGAGGCAACACTAAATGGAACTCGACGATTAACCATAAATGGAAGGACACACTTGCCACTATTCTATTTTCTTCTTTGGTCAGCCTCATGCGACCTTTGGGGCAGTGAACTATACTATGCAATATGGAGAACATATGGCCTCTACAGATGACCAGATATATTCTTCCCCCATATATAGAGAAAAGAAGACCCTCCACTCTGGCTGAGCTGAAAGCCTGAAAACCAGGACTAAATGAGTATCATACATTGATATAATGCAAGTCTACACAATGGGAGGTCAAATCCAATTATACACCAAGTCACCAAGAAAAGCAATGCCATCAGGCTCATACTTTTTCTCTGTCTAGATTCTTATACTCTTGACCCTTAAGCAATATTGAATTCACTACCATTGAAGGCAGTGATGCATATACAAACGATCATAGTGTGTAGTTAGCAAACGAATACGCATGTATTAAAGATAGGTGGGTATTATTGCTCGTATGCTCTACTTGCAAGTTCCATGTGAAAAAATTTCAGACCAATCTACGACTACCAACAAGAATAAAGCGATCCCACGTCGCAATTCTTAAATCTCCTACCACATTTGGTGGTGCTCCGGTGCCAGCATAGACACATTTTTTGTCATGTCAATGGTAGGGATACAAGATCCTTTAGGAGAAACTGATGAAGAGTTAAAGACTACTCTATCTTGTAGCTACAAAGTTGTAGGTAGTGTGTTGGTTTTGTTGGAGGAATTGTAGAGTTCTAGTTACCGTAAAAGAACTAGAGGTTTGTCGTTCAAATGTATTTATCTCACATTTTTTCAGTTGAATTTTCAGCTCTTTTGATCTAGTTCAGAGCATTCATCTTAAAACTTCTCATTCCTTGATGACCTCAAGTCACATTAGAGTCAAATTTAAGTTGAAGTTAACAGTAGAAAAAACAAAACCCGCTCATCAATTTTCGGATGGTCGCATTGTATACATATTATAAAAAGTACATCAGTCTAAGCCTAAACTATACATGTTAAGTAAGAAGAATGTAATTGTATAGCATTGCGACTCAATGTAACATTCTACACTGTGATCTCATCTTTGTTTACTGACATGTACATTATACATTGTACATATATACTCAATTGGCTTGCCCTCAAAATTAGGATTAACTCGTAATCTATGAAACTAATCAATAGTTCTATACAAAAACCAAGTTGATATAGGGATGGGAACATGTCACACAAACAATGAAGACTCTCGTCCGGTCCTTTCCTAATACAATACCGACTTCTAGAATCACCTTAACCCATGTTCCGACCCAATTACTAAGAACAAAAACTTTTCTGTCTTCGATTCTTTCTTTGAAACTTGTCCATCTCAAGTCCAACATGGACTGAACTCTCGTATAAAAATACAAAAACAAGTATCACTACACCTATGTATTTTATTTTGGTGGTATTCCTAATACAAATTGAACCTTCGGTTGATTTGAAACATAGAGCATAAAGAGTTACGTAAACCTTTATAAATTCCCCTAAATAATTTGTTTTGTCTCATCAATTTGGGTGCTCTCTCTCTATAAAACACAACACCCTTTTCTTTTCTTTAATCCCTCACACCCCAAAAAACCAGCCATCCCTTCTCCTCCTCCGTTTTCTCCTCCCTCAATGGACGCGCCTGCCTCCCAAGCCAGTCTCCTCCTCCAAAAACAACTCAAAGGTCTCAAACCCAACCATCCCCTGTTTTCGTTTTTCGTTTTTCGTTTCTGGGTTTTTGTAAGATTGTTTTAATCTCTGTTTGTTTGTTTTTGGTGTTCATGTAGATCTTTGCAAGCACCCAGTTGATGGATTCTCGGCTGGTTTGATCGACGAGGGTAATATCTTTGAATGGAATGTCACCATTATTGGGCCCCCTGATACTCTCTAGTGTGTATTCTTGAAACCCGAAAGCTTTTTTCCTGCTTGTATCATGTGTTTGTGTTCAACGTTTGATTCTTTTGGGTTGGCTCTGATTAAAGATTGTTGTTTTGGTTTGTAGTCTTGTGTTTTCTGCATGCGGGTTTTATGATCATTGTTTGGGATAGAAGAAGTATTGAGTTTGTTGATGCATGTTATGTGATTTTGGTTTATAAGGGTAATCTTGGCTATTATTGATGGTGTTAAGTAGTTGTGCATTAGCCTGTGATCACAATCTTCGTTCTTTTTTGAATATTTGTTATGTTCTGTTGGGTCAATGAATATTTAGCTGACCCAATTGGTTGTTTCTGCGATTTCAATTTGCAGTGATGGTGGTTTCTTCAATGCCATCATGAGCTTCCCATCTGATTACCCAAACAACCCTCCTACAGTGAGGTTTACCTCAGAGATATGGCATCCTAATGGTAACTACTTGTCATCTGTGTATTGTTGTTTTAGTTTGATTCTATGTTGCCTTTCGCACTCTAGTTCATTAAGGGGTCGATGTGCCATTTCATGAATGTTTCTGTATGATATGCAGTTTACTCGGATGGAAAGGTTTGCATTTCAATTCTTCATCCCCCCGGTGATGATCCTAATGGCTACGAGCTTGCAAGCGAGCGGTGGAATCCAGTCCATACAGTATGTTCATAACTTGTATCGTGTCCTGTTATATATTGTTTGTTGTGTATCGCTGGAATGAAGGGCATGTTTTATGGTTTCACTTGTTTAGTTGTAGACTTGTAGTCCTATCACGACAGTGTTTTGAGGTTTACATCTATCTGACCTTCATACAAACACTAGAGCAATTCTTTAGGATTGACCATCTGATGACAGTAATTAGTTGTAAGGAATGAACATTGGATTATAGGATTTTATGCATCCTTAAGCTTGGAAAAGGGTTGAGACTCATTATTTCAAGCGGAGATTTAAGCTTCAAGTCTTAGTGTTTTAGGTGCTGATGGCAAAGTTGGGCTGGTTGGTAGAATTCTAAGGTATTGCTCTGTTGTTGAGACCGAGTTGTTCTTATACGAGATACTGTCATAAATTTTCTTGAAACTGGACTGCAAGAAGCTAAAGCAGAGAGTCAATAGGGCAGCTTGGTCTCAATGTATTGATAACAGTATCATGTCCAAGATGACACAACGGTCTCTTGCAAGTCATTAGACTCATTATTTGAAGCTGAGATCTCAGCTTCAAGTCTTAGTGTTTTAGGTGCTGATGTCAGAGTTGGGTGGTGTTCTAGAATTCTAAGCTATTGCTTTGTTGTTGAGACCAGGTTGTTCTTGTACAAGATTCTGTCATCAATATTCTGAAAACTGGGCTGCAAGACGCTGAAGCAGAGAGTCAATAAGGCAGCCAGCTTGGTCTCAGTATATTGATAACAGAGTATTGTACAAGATGACACACTGTTCTCTTACGAGTCAATAGGGTTACTTTAACAGAAACTTGCTAATGTAGGTAGGTAGGAGACCACCTTTTTACTTTGATTGCTTCTGATGCACACCATCTTGGTCAACAGTTAGTTGGTTACTTGGTGTACATTTATCCAAGCAATATAACCAAGTTCTGGTGGATTCTGTTTTAAATGCACAGATCACAATATATGTTGCATCTTCATTGTTATTTGAATGTAGTAAGTAGTAACTTTGCTTTACTATTCCCCTCTTATTGTAGTCTCTACTGACTGATTTGTTCATCTGCAGGTTGAGAGCATTATGTTGAGTATAATATCAATGCTTTCAAGCCCTAATGATGAGTCTCCTGCAAATGTTGAAGCTGCGGTATGTGTTGCTTTGTTTCTTTGTCATATCTTCTTTTATCAACTTTGAGTATCAATTGTCCGTTACTAATATTAGGGTTCAGTATAGATTTGTAAAAGAATGAGGTTGAAACACAACACTTCTTTTTTTTAACTTAGTACCCTGTTGTTAAGATTGTTTCCGGACTATATCTTCAATAGTTCCTCATATATTCACAGATGCCAATGTTTGCATCAGTACTACACCCCAAATTCTAACTGCCAAAAAATCTTAAAACTGTTTGCTTAAACATAATTGTTTCTAATGCCAAACCGGCATGGATGCGATTGTTTGGAATGATAGTGTACTGGGTAGTCACATATATTATTTTAGCTATGTAGTATCCTGACATGTGTTGGAATTTTGTTTATTGTGTTTGTCAGAAACAATGGAGAGAAGATAGAGACGGATTCAGGAAGAGAGTAGGTCGCTGCGTGAGGAAATCACAAGAAATGCTATAACCCATCACATAACATCCAGCCAGAAACGCTTTTTTGTTTATCATGGAGTGAGCTGTTTGCAAGTAGATCACTCGATTCCATTTTCTGTTTTAGTTTTGGTCGTCCGAAACTGCTGTTTTGTTACTAGTTCAGCAATGAAAATTGGATATTATTATAAGGCCTTTTTATATGTTTGAATCTTCTGTGCTGTGTTTTGTCTTCAAAATCTGAAGCTAACTGGGAACTATGATAGATCGGTACGGATATCTATATCAAACTCTCTGCCTATGACCGTTTCTCGTGTTTTCCGGGAAAAGTCCTCCGGCTTGAAGAGTGAAGGTAAACCCCATTTGCAACGCTTGCCATGGAGATCGAAATTCCACCATAGGCATTCAAGGGAATGGAACAGCAGTTATAATCTTTGATATAGAAAGTGGGAAGTTGTTTATCTCATGTTTATACACCAGTTAAAATCATTGATATAAAATCTTCCATCACATATTTAAAATTGCTTTGTCTTATGTTCATACACCAGTTAAAATCTTTGATATAAAATTGCACCTTACATGAAAATGGATTTCTCCCAGTATAATGACTGTCACGAGATTGCCATTGATGCTATCATCATGCTTTGGAACACGACGTGCATGAAATCATTAAAATCATTTTCAGTACCATTATCTCCGCGATCATCAACATGCATCTTTATGCAGGTCTATTATCATTCATATAACATGATGTGATTATGAATGAGATATGTATGTTTTCACGTACAAAACTTAACCAAAATCTTTGCTGTTTATGGAATATATAGTTTTGGTGTGGGAGAGTCGAAAATGGATGGGTCATACGTTCCTATTCAGATTCTATACGGAAATTAATTAAATTTATCATTTTGATTTTCGTAAAAGCTATTTTCTTACCTATCTCGTAATTAAGATTTTATTTCAATTTAGTTTCCATCATGTAGACCTTTCTGTACGGTATATAAAATCATTAGTATTTACAAGTGAGATTCAAAGGAATGAGATTGATTTTCCCCCTTCCTATAAAAATCACCATTACATTTCCAATTGTACAAGTTTCCTTATGATTAACTATGCAGGAATAACATATATAATCCTTACAAAATTGTATTGCTGAAAATGACAGATTCATTCATGAACTAAAAAGTTGAGAGAGACGCTCGTTCATTAATCTTATTTTTATTAAAATAAAGTTATACAATTATAAATAATATTTAGAAATGAACAAACTCAATTCTTTCGAGTATAATTCGAATATTGTACTCATAAACAACAAAAACTACAACTGATCAGATAAATTAACACATTAAAATCGAATAGCTAAACAATTTTCTTTGTCACCAAATGCAAGTTATGTAGGAAATCCAAAAGTTATTTGTGGAATTGGTTTATTTTTTTACAGCAACAAAAAGAAAAAGAAAAAGAAAAAAAGGTAGAGGAAGCAGAGCAGCAGAGGAAAAAAGAAACAAAGAAAGAGTAAAGCAAAGCCCCCACACTACTACTGCTTGCTGCTGTCTCTCATGTCTCTAGCTCTTCTTGTTTATCATCTCCAATTCTCCATCACTCTTGTCTCTCTCTTTCTTTTGAGCTTTTAGAGCTTTTCCTCCTCTCTTTTTCTCACTCTCTCACACTTTCCCTCTCATTTCCTCTCCCATCTCATCAGCAGGCCTTATCCCAATTCCCATGGAACCAGTCTCCTCATCCTTTCCCGTGACTACCCCTCTCCCCTCATCACCTCCATTTCCACCCTCAAAATCCCCATGATTTCTCCCCCACTCCCCAACCCTTCTCTATTCTATTCTTCTCCTCCTCAACCACCACCATGCGCTCCTCCGCTCAGCCCCAAAACGGCGGCGAAAACTACCCAATCCACCACCCTAACTTCCACTCCACCGTCTCCCTCCGCAAGCTCCGCCGCTTCAACTACCTCATCCTCCTCTTCCGCATCGCCGCCTTCAGCTCCTCCCTCGCCTCCTTCGTCTTCATGCTCTCCACCTCCCGCTCCTCCTCCGCCCCCTCCTCTCCTCGCTGGTACCACTTCGACGCCTTCAGGTATTTGATCAAACCTCTTCCTTATGTTTTCAAATTAAAGATTCACCTTTTGCGGAAAAACAAAAGCACCCCGTTTCAATTTTACTATAATATAGCAAGCGAAAAGGTACCAGTTAGCTAGCATGCCAAGAATTCGATTGGAGAAAATAGTTTAGCTGAATTTAAGCAAAAACCATGGCAGATTGGTGGTGGGAGCGAACGCGATAGTGGCGGTATACTCCCTCTTCGAAATGGTGGCCTCAGTTTGGGAGATTTCCAGAGGCGCCACGCTCTTCAGCGAGGTGTTACAAGTCTGGTTCGACTTCGGCCATGACCAGGTTTTACTCTTTAAAACATTTTCGATTTTTGAATTTAAGTATGATTATGGGAGAGGGGATTAACGAGGAGGTGGTGGGGATTGTCTAGGTGTTCGCGTACCTGCTGCTCTCTGCGGACTCGGCGGGAACGGCGCTGGCGAGGGTTTTGAAAGGGATGGACACGTGTACGGAGTGGAGCGCGTTCTGCATAGAGACGGACATTGCGATTTCGTTGGGGTTTGTCGGGTTTTTGTTCCTGGGCTTTTCGTCCGTGCTCTCGGGTTTTCGGGTCGCCTGCTTCGTAATAAAGGGTTCTCGTTTTCATCTCTAGAGAGAGAAAATATTTGGGTGCGTCGGGTGTTGGGAGCTTTACTGTGTCGCCGTACTCTGATTTGTTCCAGAAGGGATTGATTGATGTGACGTGGACGACGTGGGGCCCAGTAGTGGGTGTGGCCGTGTGGGTTTAGTTTTTTTTTTTTTTTTTGCCATGTGACCAGAGGCTGATGATGATGATGAGCAGCGTGAGCTGTGTGTAAATAGGAAGGAGAGTCATGTATTCTTGATGCATTTGCAGGTTTGCTAACTACTCTTACTCAATTTTATAGGGCTTCATTCCCTTTGTTTAGAGATCAAGTGTTCCTGCCTTTCTGGTGATGCGAATTCGAAAGAACTTGAAATTTTAATTGAATCGATAGCCGAAAACACCATTAGATCGCAAACTCTACGAGTAGCACAATGTTGTTTGTGCATCTAATGCTACATGCTTGGGATTTTAGGACGATTGGTTTAAAGATCAGTACAAGTCACAGAGAAGTACATATGGAATTAGAAGTGAGAGGACATAATAGGAAGCTGATAAATGTTAAGGTAGTATTAAAAGTTCAAGTTTTCTAACAAAAATCAATGATACATGTATCAACTAGGTCCTTTTGGAGCTCATTTGGTGTCTCCATTAGCAGATACAATATCAGATCACCGTACTCTCAGTTGCCTTCATATTTTGGGTCTGCCGTCACGTAATGATGAGCAATGACCAGGAGAAATATGAACATGCCAAGAACATTGGCTATTATGCCCAATTGATAATCATCAATCATCTGTAGAAAACAAACATAATTCCTTGAATTAGCCGTACAATACAAAACATCACAGCACTAAAGCAATGTCCGAGTCACATAGCAGCCCCTAAAATCAGAGTACGGCAACAAATGTGCATTACACAGAAATGGAGAACACAGTGCTATCAATGCACACTGCACATAAGCAGACAAAGGTACTGAGGTCTGAGAAAGCATCCTCAGATATCAACTTTCAGTCAAATATTCTCTAAACTAAACTGAACAAATTGTAAACTATTAACATATCTGCGTTCAGATTGATAGGCTACCATTGCACCTTGAGCCATTGTAAACATCAAAGCCTCAGCAGAGGCATCTTCAGTCATAATCGGAATATATTCCTGTATCAGGCCTCTCTTTTGGATGCATATATTCAATCCTATCATTTCCTTTTTCCTGCTTCTATTTGTCGAAATCATATTATTTTCCAGAACAGTCTCGAAAAATAAAGTCACTCTACATGATCATGATTTAGCATCAATAAAAGTCACATTCTGTATTCTCTGTCATCCCAGTATCTCACATACAATCAAGGGTATTTCAAGTACTTCCAAACAAGTGATATACAATAAGGCAGACACAAGTAATCTGTAACTATCATGAACAACCAAGTACCTAACATTATTTAGCTACAATTGGCTCACTAGTTATACATTACTAAAAGTCACCAATGAAGACAGGCATCTCCAATCTCTTACCGCGAGCATATGCTGTTTGTTTACTTTCTCCAGGCATCTTAAACTCTTTTGGATACCTAGGCATCAATGATAACAATTACAACTCCCACTCCAGATACCTTAATGTTGTGTCATCATCATTATACATGAAGCTAAAGCATAAGCCCATATCTAAGCACAGAACAACAACGTAATCCGAATCACTCAGTTCTCACTTATCCAAACTACTTAGCAAACATATTCACGGACCCCAAAATGTATACAACTCACAAAACATCATTGTCAGCACAAAACTAGCAATGTACATGAAAACAAAAACTCTAAATTGTCTTTCGGCGAGAAATTTAACTCATCCACATAAAAACAAGACCCGAAAAATAGAAACAGGCATGATCACAGTGGGATTCGAACCCACGACCTTTAGAGTCGGAGTCTAACGCGATATCCACTCCGCTATGTGACCTTAAGGTGCCGTTTCCTCCTACATTTTCGCCTATTTACCACTCCCAATCGCTACCCTCCACCGAAATCTCACAGAAACTACCAACACTTCTTTGGGTTCTACGCTAACAACATAATACAAAAAATAATTGGTATTTCAATTTAGCTAAACGTGATTCCAGAATCCAAATACATGATGTGAAATTATGAGCGATTGAGAAATGGATATTGATCAGAATGGTGTGTGCGAGTGTGATCTGGGATTAGATAGAGAGATGGAGTTACCTTGGCGAAGATCAGACGCGAAAACGAGGAGAGGCGGGAGCAGATCTTCGATGCGTAGACCAGACTTGAGACTTGTGTGAGTCGCGAGTGAAAGCTGAGAAGTGAAGAACCGCGGTTTTATTCAACTACTGGCTCCGACCCGAAAGAAGTAGAGCAGTTGGACTATTTTAGGGCTGGTACTTTGAGTCATAGGTAGATTATTGCTCTCAAAAAAACAAAAAAGAGAGAGAGAGTAATAGGTACATTACAGCTCATTTGGGATGTATTTTGTAAAACACGAGTTAAATTTACAAATCAAAAAGACTATTGGGATTTTCACTTTGCCGAAAGATCCTAACAAATCAGAAAAAAAGAAATCACAATATGAACCCGAGTCTGTATGAATCAAATTTTACGTCTTCGAGTCTATATAACAAACATTACATTAAATCAAAATATGTGGTGATATATGTTTGTCAAACTTACGACCAAGCGGGTTTTAAGCCAAACCCATCATCAAAAGATTACTCGTTAAATTGAGATTTGGTTTTGGCCTTGAGGTATAAATTTGTTTTAGTTCAAATTGTAATAAAAAAGAGGTGAAAATATCTTAATCTAACATAATAATATGTGGGTAATGTACAAAAACCAAAGAGAATAAAAATGTGCACATTTGGATGTGCAAGTTGAAAAAGATTCGAAAGTTCTTATTGATTTTTTAAATGATAAATTTCAAGTTTCTCAGCAAATTCATACTATATCTAGTTAAATATATAAAATAAATTGTTTTGAAATGTCGTACTGTAAAGTTTGCACATATACAACATAAAACTACACTTGCAGCAGATGTTGTTGCACATATTGAACATCACACAACGGTTGGAAACTAGAGCTCTATGTATCCTCCTATTGTCTTCAACGCTTTTCGTTTCCACAGTTCGATCTCTCTTTAAGTTGTAGAAGAGGCTTCTCACTTTTGTTTGTAGTTTTTTGTTTTCCTTCTTTATAATCGAAAAGAAAGGAGAGAGGAAAAATGTTAATTCAAACAAAACAGAGGTAGAAAAATGTTAATTCAAACAAGAAAGAAAAGCAACGTTAAAATTGCTGATAAATTACAGAACAAAAAAAAATAGTGTGGCTGCTGGGATTCGAGCCCAGGTCTCCACGGCCACAACGTGGAATTCTCACCACTAAACTACAGCCACAAGGTTGGTAATCTTCACAATAAATATTAATAAAACCTTAGGCTCGTGATATTGGGTGAATAAGTCAACATCGTGCGTTGGATCTGACGCTGCAGAGATATCTAATGTGCGAAGACGTGCACGGACTTCTCATGTACCTTCCATGACCCATACGCTCCGACTCAGTCATGAGTAGCAATCTCCTGCTTCTCACCCACCGACGCTTACATATCTCTATTACTGGATTTACTGCTCCTCATTTCACTATCATAGGATCAACTTTAGTTTTCTTTTCTTTTCTTTTCCTTTGTTGTTAGAGGTTTAGAACATGTGTTCTCGTTCAATTTTAGTGAAACAATGTAGTTGAAGAAAACAAGCAAATATATTGCACATAGGATGACAGTTTTTTCTTTTTTTAGTCTTGTACTAGATGCATATGTGATCATGCAGGGGCGGAGCCATTTGAAGGCTTGAAGGGGTTCAGACCCCCCCTATGATTCCACCACAGCCAATATTAGATAGCTAACAGTTTGAAATTAACAAAGAAAGTGGTAAGTTTAATTAAGTGAACCCCCCAAAGCATTTCTTAATTAGTCTACTTACTAAGGAAACCTATTTTTAACAACATAATTATTATGAAGGAAATCTTGATTTAGCTACGTGAGTACATAAACAACAACAACAAACTTAATAAATCATAAATAATAAACTTTGGTGGAATATTTTTAAAAGTATGTTATACTTGTGGTTAATAGCTCTATGTATGGACAAATAATTTGTCTGTTATATACCAACATTTTGCTAAATGTTGGTATATAACATTAATGGTTTTGTTAGATCACATTACACGCTTATGTGAATACTAAAAACTTTTCCATCTTTTTTTCTTTTATTATTATAAAAAAAATACCGTATTTGTTGGGAAAAAATGTTCCCAAACCATGATCAAAGGATAAGTTGGATCTAAAGAAATATTTTCACGCGGCAATTTACCATTGGTAAACACCGCAGTTTAGTATGCGCCGCATCGCACGCGAAATTACCCGAAGTGAAGTGAGATGAAGAGGACCGGAAGTATCAGAGTTGGAACTTGGAACCTAGTACGACATGACGTGGCGTAACCAGTTATTACCATCTCCCATCCCGCGATTTCCGTCCACCGCTGGAAAAAACCTCATCACTCTTTCTCTCTCTATTTAACTTCCCCATCTCCGAGTGTTCGACATTGTCTAGGAAATTAGAACCCACCTTAAAATCTCACATATTTTGCAAAAAATAAGAAAATATACAACCTTGGACTAGAACCAAAGAAGAAGAAGAACAAGGAGCCGAGGTTTTAATAGGAAAAAGGTAACACATTATTGGTATTGATTTCGATTTTGATTTAATTTAATTTTTTTTTGGGGTGTAATTGGGAATGTTTAAGCATTGTGGGTGTCAGATTCAGATTTCAGATCTGGAAATAGAGCTGGTGTGGTTTCGTTGTTTGGATGACTTTCTACTTTTCGTGATTTTGAAGCAATTCTTGTTTTCTCTGTCTTCAGTTGGTAGAGAGTTTGGTAGTGTGTTATAATTGCCTTTTATTCTTCTCTTTTGCTTTTGGAATATACCCGTATTCTGATTTTTTGTTTATTTTCCTTAATTTGGGTCTCACCCCCGTTGCATTGTGTATATAAAGCTCTGTTCTTTATCTCATACTGCACCTGCACTTATCTAAAAACAGTGCTTAGGAAATTTGGGAGGTTTTTCTTCAAGTCCAGGTGATCTGAGCACAAAATACTGATGAAGATTTGTGTGTGTGTGTTGTTTTTTTTTTTTTTTTTTCATGTTTGATGTACCCTTTTTATTCTGTTTTGAAATTTGAGTTGTTGGTGTCTGAACTTTCTGTCGAGTTTTGGATGTGTTTCTGAATAGGAGATTGTGTGTTGTTATTTTGAGGGTGTTATAGTAGTGGTTGTGAATTTGATCTGAGATATTGAGGTTGTGCTTCTTTGGGGTGCAGGAATTCATTAAATGGCTACTAATGGAGATCATGCTTCTTCAAAGCCGCCTCCAAGCCCCTCTCCTCTAAGAAATGCTAAATTCTTTCAGGTAATTTATCTGGTCAGTTAGTTTGAGTGAAGTTTTAGACTATAATATCTACGGTGTATTTACATCCAAATGTTTACTGATGGCAGGCGAATATGAGAATTTTGGTCACTGGAGGTGCTGGGTTCATTGGCTCTCACCTAGTAGACAAGCTGATGGAAAACGAGAAGAATGAGGTTGACTTTCTTGTTCTATTTATAAAGATCAAATATAATTGGAATAGTGCTGTCCTAGTATCCGTGATTCACTAGTGCAATTGAAATGTTGTTTCTGTCAGGTTATTGTTGCGGACAACTACTTCACTGGCTCAAAGGACAACCTTAAGAAATGGATTGGCCATCCTAGATTTGAGCTAATCCGTCATGGTATGCCTACTGTCAATTCATAGCTTGTATTCCCATTCTCTCTTGAAATGTCTGCTATTGCTGATGTATCTTAAGCTAATATCCATGCCATGAATATACATTGTCTGTGTATTTGGTAAATTTGTGTTTTTTCTTTACATAGATGTCACTGAGCCATTGCTGGTTGAGGTTGATCAAATATTCCATCTTGCTTGCCCTGCTTCTCCGATCTTCTACAAACACAATCCAGTAAAGGTGTGTCTATATTCCAAGTTTAACAGTAAAGTAACAGTAAAGAATGGAATACATGTATTTCCCAATACTTGTGCTAGACCAAGTATAACTGAGCTTCCAAGAATCCCTATGAAGGGTCATTCATTCTCTTATTGACTCAATTTTTGGTTGTTTGACAGACAATAAAGACAAATGTGATCGGCACATTGAACATGCTGGGACTTGCCAAACGAGTTGGAGCAAGGTTTTTGACTGTTACTCTTCTTTTACTCTGATATGCCATTGACTTTTAGTTTCTCACAGTATTGTAAATTTACTTCAGGATTTTGCTCACATCTACTTCAGAGGTGTACGGAGATCCTCTTATTCATCCTCAGGTTGAGAGCTATTGGGGAAACGTGAATCCAATTGGTATGCTTTTCATCTTATCACTGGAAGCAAATGCTATACACTTACACTTGGGTTACCTTTAATTCTTGAAGATGAGTATACTATATAGTCTTTAAGATGCAAAGAACAATGTGCTGTAATATGATTTTGTGAAGCTTGCCCCTATATGAAGTGTCATCATACAATGAGGCTTACACTATGATATGCTATGAACTATGTCTTGTCCTTGTCATTTGCACAAAATCTTTAAATAACTGTATTTTACTATACTAACTCATGGCACATATCAATCACTTCCTGGTTTGAAATTGCACAACAGGAGTTAGGAGTTGCTATGATGAGGGAAAGCGAGTGGCTGAAACATTGATGTTTGATTATCACAGGCAGCACGGCATAGGTCCCCTCTCCTCCCTTACTTTTTTCTTCATCTACTAACACTTTATTTAGTTTGATAACTTTCTAGAGGCACATATTGATTTTTTTTTCTTTATGTGCTGAATAATGTTCCTTGTTACAGAGATCCGGATTGCTAGGATTTTCAACACTTATGGACCTCGCATGAATATTGATGACGGCCGTGTTGTCAGCAACTTCATAGCCCAAGCTATCCGGTAAGTGTGATAAAGCATCATATTGTTGTCTAAACCTACATTTTATGTGATGCTTTCAACACTTCTCTCCTTGTGCTATTCTAACTGGGTCATAATCATGTTGTCTGATTCTGTAGAAATGACCCCTTGACTGTTCAATCGCCTGGAACACAGACAAGGAGTTTCTGCTATGTCTCTGACATGGTAAGCATGAGTTGATTATTTTTGTTGTTGTTGGGTAATTTAATTATCAACAGCTGGTGTTCATCTTTCCCTTTATTAATTATTCATTGTAAATGTTCAAGGTTGATGGTCTTATTCGACTTATGGAAGGAGACAACACTGGTCCAATCAACATTGGAAATCCAGGTGAATTTACAATGCTTGAACTCGCAGAGAATGTCAAGGAGGTCAGTGTCACCCAAGTTTACATTCTCAGTATCCAAAATTACTGACTTTTATGTCTAGTTCAAAAGGATTGAGCTTATATAGGAAACTAATTACTTGATCCACGTGATTGCAGCTTATCAATCCTAAGGTGGAGATTAAAATGGTTGAAAACACACCTGATGATCCTCGCCAGAGGAAGCCTGACATCTCAAAAGCAAAGGAGTTACTGGGATGGGAACCAAAGGTCAAGTTGCGTGACGGTCTGCCCCTTATGGAGGATGATTTCCGTACAAGACTTGGTGTTCCCAGAAATTGATGAAGAATGTAGCATAGAAATCGAGGGTGATGGAGGTGCAATTTTGTAAATTCGCTTGCCTCCATCGTGTGCGACACATCATTACTCCATATGTTTCTCAAGCAGAAGAATAAGTGGTTTTATTGTTTTCATTTGTCATGTTATGTTTGTTTACTCGAACATCTTGTATTTGATTTTATATGAAAGAGCGTTTTTTGGTTCTGTGTTTTAAGTGTTTGCTTTGTCGAGCAAAGTTGATGGTTATTTTGTAGTGATCAAATATTACTGGTATTGTGATTTCGGGACACCAAGTTGCTAAGAAGTTTGTCGACTCTGAGACCAGCAAGAAAATTGACATGAAAAGTAGAGGGGCAGCAAGATGAAAATAGGAAAAAATAGTCCAATGCTGGATAAATCTAGCGTTTGATTGGAGAATCCTGAAACTGGAGTAGTGGTGGCATGCATAGGGTTGATTTCTGAGATGGGGACTCCTCATTTTGGAGGAAATACTCCTAGTGGTTTTGGGAATGGCAGCTGAGGTCTTGTCACTTTGGTGGGTTGCTTGGTCTTGGATGAGGATTATGTCACATTCATGAGCACATATCTCATCAGGAATGTGAGTTTGTGAAGGTGATGGTGTGATGGGTTTGAATTGGTTAGGCTTCGAGCAGCGGCAAAAGGCTGGATTATGGTTGTTGTGATTAGCAGGATGAAGCTGCAAGCTATGGTCCTTGCCATAGATTATGTCTTTATTGTCTGCACCAGCTATTCATCTAGTATAAGTTTGATTCATGAGTGGGATTTGCAACAAGTATCCCAAAGTTGTGTCTTTAATTTGGACAAAAAATTGAATGAGTTGCACCACTTTCATATTTAGCGGACCCTTGCATCTTATCTGAGACTATTAATCTAATGCATTAGCCTTTCACTTCACAGGTGTACCATCATCACTTGCATGCATTACCTAAACCTAAACTGATTTGGTCCATCACACCATATGCATTTGAATTGCCTTCAGCAGTTACCATTCTCCTTCTATTTATAAGTGAGGCACCCAGATGTTCAGGAAATCATACATTCCTCCTCACTCTATTCTGATATCAAACCACCCTTGATTAATTTTTCTTAGATTTGAAGTATAGATGCCCACAAACCTCAGAACCCATTTTTCCTTTGGTAAAGTTTTTGCATAATGCACATGATTACTCGTGAGCACCCTCGGGTCTTCTCTGCTGCATTCGATGCGTCCATTATCCCTTAGCATCCTACCCAAATTAATATTTTTACCGGACAGTAAATGTCGCAAGTAAATACGGGCTAAATCCGTGGTCTACGTCGCATTTTAACGATGAGCCCGAAATATTAGGGTCAGAGGTGGTTGGCCTTCCTACAAAATTAACTTTAATTGAAGGTGGAGCATTTCAGTTTACTTGAGGTTTTGCCACTGCTAGAATCATCCCTTTATCATAAAGCAACGGAATAGTTTACCATATAAACAAAAGTTGGAGCACATCTTTGCAAAAAATGGCAACTAGGAACTAATCCATATGAGGCAAGAAAACATCATTATTATATACCATTTGGCATTTGCATTACCATCATGACCAAAAAAAACCAAAGCATCATGGATACTCAAGACAAATTGATGAGGTTAATTTATCAGTGTCTGAGATTGGCCCTCATGAGTTTTTGTGATAGGATACTTGGTACCTACCACATGCCATCATCTGCTGCAGACGATCGAGCTCAACATATGGAGGCCAAGAAGAAATAAGAAGTTGATTAATTCTTAGTTAATTTATGTCATGTTAACATACGCTATAGTTTTCCTCTTATAGTAGATTAGTAGGGCTCAAAACAATATGTTTCTGTTACATTGTAAAATGTGGTAAGAGTCGGAGACGACCATTTCAACATCTCATAATCTAAATCTCTGAAAATTCATTTTATCAAAGCATCACTGAAACACACTAGTGACACTACTCATATACTAAAGCCATAAAAATTCAGATCTAAAAAATCCCTGTAAACTAAGTAAGCGATCAAAATTCATAATTTTCAGTTTCCTATAGAGCTAGTTATTGAGAACGTACTATAATTGATTTTATTATCTTGTCTGAAAATCCATATATATAATGACATGAGAGATACACATTTTCATGTCTACATCCTTTTTGTCATTATCTTTTACCACAAAGAGCAGCTTGCTAGTATTTGCATTCTTAACTTTCATCACTGTTCAACATAGTCGAGCAATACAGATAGTTTCCAAGTGATTTTCGGTTAATTGGATAAACCTAGGTTGAAGCTAATTCAAGCAGCTGAGGCACCAAGTCACCCAAAAACAGTATTGAAAGAGCAGAGATCCCTTCTATTTCGAATTCTCTCCATATCAGTCATTCGAGTCAGTCGTCCCAACTCAATGTAAATGTTAATTTGGGTTCAAGATTTAAAGCAAATCTATGTTGATGCATGCCATGCTGAGCCGGCCAACTTCTACCAAAATTTTGAGCATCTTAGAAGTCCATCAGAACATCTTCAGGGAAAAGACAATACAAAATTCTAGACCTTCATGTTACTCAAGAAAATCTGACCAAAACAGACCAAAACAGAATATGTAAGTAAAGTATTATTCTTTATCATTTCTTTGGGTTAACTCAAAGAAACGGGAGAATCAGTTTTTCCCTGTTATGGAAGGTGGGTATCTTGGTTGGAGACGTTTTGCATTCTTTGCCTTGTCGACAAAGTTATGTATCAGCAATCTTATAAAATGGAGAGACAATCAAGACGATAGCACACCCATTATTCTACATTCCTCTCTTTTCATTCTTCCATTTTCGATCATTCTCGTTTCTCAAACCCTATTTAGCTGCTTCAAGAACATGGCCGGAGTCCTAGTTGACGTTCTGCTAGAGCGTTTGGCTACTCTCGCCCTTGACAAGATCGAACAAGAGATGAAGCTGGTGGTCGGGGTCAAGAAAGAAATAAAAAATCTCACCAAGAAACTCGAAGCTATTCAAGCTGTGCTGGAGGACGCAGAGCAAAGGCAAGTGACGGAGGCCAGCGTGAGACGTTGGCTGAGTGAACTGACAGAAGTTTCCTTCGACATGGATGATGTGCTGGATGAGTGGATCACTAAAGTTCTCAGGCATCAACTGGAGAAACAAGAAAAACAAAGCTCAAAAGCCCTTGTTACTAATAAGAAGAAGGTATACTTCCCTTTTCCTTCCTCTTGCTTGCGCTTCGGCAAAGTTGATTATCAGTTATTTCTTCGTCATGAAATTGCTGCGAAGATAAAGGAACTGAATGAAAGTTTAGCTTTGATCGCTCAAAACAAACAAGATTTTAAATTTCAAACCACCACAAGGGCAGTCCCTGAACTACCTCAAAGATCAAAAACTACTTCTCTTCCCCATATTAGGACATTTGGTCGAGAAAATGAAAAAAATCACATCATTAGCAAGCTGCTAGGTGGGAGTAGTGAAGAAAACGAGGTTCCTCTTATCATCCCTATTGTGGGGATGGGGGGTATGGGGAAAACAACTCTTGCCCAACTTGTCTATAATGATGAAGATGTCAAATCTTATTTTGACAGTAGAATATGGGTATGTGTCTCAGACCCTTTTGAAGAGATCAAGATTGCGAAAGCTATCATTGAAGGTCTAGATAGAAATAGTACCTCAAATGAGTTGCAAACTCTTACGCAGTGCATATATAAATTGCTCGAGGGAAAAAGGTTTCTTCTTGTCTTAGACGATGTGTGGAACCCAACACGTAGTCAATGGGAAGAATTAATCAAACCTTTACAAAAAGGTGCTATGGGTAGTAGGGTATTAGTGACCACTCGAAATGAGAATGTTGCTACTCTTATGAAAGCAAAAACTCAAATGATCCTTTTGAAGGAGTTGAGTGAAGTATTTTGTTTGTCATTGTTCTACAACAGTGCAGACATGGATGAGAGTAGTGTGTCTAAAGAGTTTAAAGATATTGGGTTAGAGATTGTGAAAAGGTGTGATGGGTTGCCTCTTGCTGCAAAGACATTAGGAAGCCTCATGCGCAATAAAAAAACAATTCATGAATGGGAAACTGTTCTAAAGAGTGAAATATGGGCGCTAAAAGAGATGCAACAAGATGTTTTTCGCCCACTACTACTAAGTTATCATGACTTGACTCTAGCAACAAAACGATGTCTTTTGTATTGTGCTATATTTCCAAAAGATTACGTGTATAACAAGAATCATTTGATTGAGTTGTGGATGTCACAAGATTATCTAAATGCCAAAAGAAGTGAAGAAATAAGAATAGTCGGTCAAAATTGTTTTGATGACTTAGTGTTGCGGTCATTCTTTCAAGATATTGATGTTTATGTTGATGGAAACGTAACATGTAAAATTCATGATATTGTACATGACTTTCTACAATATTTGACTGAAAATGAAATCAAACGTGTTGAGTTTCATGCTAGTGAGAGAAAAGAGGTGTCAAATGATAAAGTTCATCATTTGACCTTGGTACATGCATCTGACTCTTTTTTAGATTGTCTGCTCAGTTATAAAAGATTACGCACCTTCACTGTTCTAAGGGGCAATGCCATTCATTCAGGTCAGCTAATGTTTGAGTTGATTGTAGAATTGAAAAGCCTTAGAACATTAACCTTGGGTCCGTGGGGTGAGCCCATTGACTTCATTGAGTCCATTCCGGAGAAGATAGGTGAATTGATACATTTGAGGTATCTTGATTTATCCGGTAATAGTAAATTGAAAGAATTACCGAGCGTCATTGGTAGCTTATACAACCTGCAAACCTTGCGACTTGTTGATTGCGAGAATCTCGAGGAAATAGATGTGCGAAGGCTAATTAACTTGAGGCATCTTCATCTTCGATTCTGTGTTCGCCTAAGGTTAATCAAAGGGATTGAGAAATTAAGAGATCTACAAACGCTAGATTGGTTTCGTGTCCGAGATGTTGAAGGAAACATGTTGGAAGATCTGAAAGACTTGAACCAGCTTCAAGGGAGTCTTGAGATTGAGATTACGGGGAATCCAAAGATGGCGGAGAATGCAGCAATTCTGGTGAATAAGCCTCTCTTGGAATTGAGTCTACGGTTCTGTCTTGATCCAGGTTTGGGTAGAGAAATTATGAATGGGTTAGAGCCGCATCCAGGTTTGGAATGTTTAACCATCGGAAATTATGAAGGCGCCTTCTCCCCATGGTTGTCGTCTTTACACAGCCTGAGAGTGCTCTCCCTTGAGTCTTGCTATTGTCAGGTTTTGCCTTCTTTAGGGAAACTGGCGTCCCTTGAATCATTGACTATTCAGTATCTGTATGGAGTTGAGAAGGTAGGAGTTGAGTTTTTGGGAATAGAACAAGGGACAACCTCGTCATCTTCCATTTTCTTATCATTCCCCAAGCTCAGACAACTCGTCATCTGGAAGATGGAGTCATGGGAAGAGTGGGAAGGAGTAGAAGAGGAGAACTCTGAGAAGATTACAATCATGCCATGCCTTTCTGAATTGACAATTTATGGCTGTAAGGAGCTAAAAGCACTGCCGGACTTCCTGTGGAAGACACCATTACAGAAATTGACCATCAGCGAGTCTCCCATTCTCAAAAACCTTTACAGAGAAGAAATAGGCGAGCAGTGGGCCAAGATTTCTCACATCCCGAACACCAACGTTGGATGGGAATGGGTGCCGTACTGATTTCCTGGTAGGACATCCCTTGCTGGCCCCTCAGGTTCATCTTTTGATATTTTGTAAATTTATTACCTTTTTATTAATTAAGCTTTTATCGTATACAGAATTGTAACAGGCTACTCGTACAGTTCACATTCAGAATGGCATTGGAGACTTGGACTTGTCAAGCTGATGGCATCCTAATTTGGTTAGTGAGCTGCATACCTATATTGTCATCAACCATGGTCTTTGTAGCTTCTAGCTAAGCAGCTCATGGCTTCCTCACATATACTGAACTCCCTATCAGCTTTATTACTTCTGCGGCTTGATTCTTAAACATACAGGTAATTGCAGAGCAGTGTACGTGATTACTATTTTTTTTTTTCTGCAATGTCTGATTCGTCTATCAAGTATCTGGGCTTATTAGCTAACTGAAGTTGCTTATATACAGGAAATGATGATTCTCGGTCATGCATAGAAAAATCTTTTCAAAGGCATGATATGATCCTCAACCCCTCAAGTTTTTGTTTCTGTTGCACTGACATTCCAGATAAGAAATTTTCAATAACTACTCAGATACTTTATGAACCGTAATAGAATGTCCTCTAATGCAGCCTATATTGTAGACGCAGCAGACGCTACTACGTTGAAGCTTGAAGCATTAAGAATGGCATCGGAGTTTTCATGCTGATGCGATGCTAATTTGGTAAGCTGCACATAATCATAATAATAGCCTACTTGAATTTATTCGTTTTCATATCAGAGTTCTTAGCTATGTTACAAATTTCTTTTCACTTTTTTGGTTAATTAGATACCCAGGTTGGAGTACCTTAGTCAAGCAGCTGAGCATCTCCTCTTATCTATTGACGGGAATCACACCAGGCTACTTGTTCTGCTCATGTTGAAGCTTGATGCATTCAGAAAAGGAATCAGACTATCAGAGTATGGTAAGCTACACACACACCTTTTTCACTTTTTGTGTATTCATAACTTGGAAGTTTTTGGGTTTCAAGTTGGACTGATTAGCTATGTCACAGAAGATCTTTTGGGTTGATCATACTGACCGAGGATGGAGCTGAGTCAAGAACATCTCGTCCAAGCATCTGAACTTCAATTAGAGTTATTTGGAAGGTATGCAAGGCTGCCACAATGACTTGTCACTGGAGAAAGTTAGACTTGGGACTGTTCCTTTGGTCACTAGATCCCACTACAGTGCTACCTTGTGTGTCATGCTGATTTAACTTCTAATAGGAGTCTCTTTTGCAGAGGATGGAATATGGATCATGCATCCAATACTTGATTTCAACTGATATACATCAAAGTTCCCAACGCTGAAACTCACCACCCTGAACCAGTTCTTAGTATAAAGGGCTGCTTGGGAAGGATGGAAAGGGTTTGTGTACTCACTGCAACGTGTTTATGACAAGAATGGTGCATTGCAGAAGATTTGGAACATGGAACTCGCTTTACGAATCTGTTGTGGTGCATCCACATTCCTCAGTTCTACAGCAGAGTTGAGGAAAGAGATGGATGCCGAGTGGGCGAGAGGATTGACTCGCTTTAGGTAGTCAGTTTCGGAGTTTGGTAACTAGTTGCATTATGACAGTAGTAAATGTAATCACCTAATGATTTACTGTCATTTTGATCGACATTTTATGCAGTACTCGGTATTCAGTATTTTCCTTTGCATTAAGTTTCCTACTCTTGAGAATGAACAAGTGTTCTGTTCATGTAATGATGATAATTGAATAACAAAGTATTTCCATTTTTGACTTTGTTCTGAACTAGAATAGGAACTCACAATGGCTTCCGCGACAGTGGATCAATACATATAACCTCTTTCCCAGAAGAAAACCAATACAAAGAATGCAACAAACCTTGTAACAATTATTCTGCTGTGATTTCCATGCCCTGATCCAGAAAGGAAAAAAACAGAGAGAGGGGTCTGCAGGAAAGAAAGTTTGACGTTCCCAGCTGAAACTCTGAAATCAGGTTTTCAAATGTTGCAATAAGTTCACTAAAACCAATACTTAGAAAATCAATCGCTTCAATGTCATAAATGAGCAAAATTTCTCTACAGCCATTCTACAACACTAAACAACTACCTTTAGAATAACCTATTTACAATGTCAAAATAATAAAAAAAAAACCATGCAGGTCCAATAATCATAGCAAGCACACTTTGAGATGCCCTGAAAAAAACGGAACACTCTGTGATGCCCACAACATGTAATGAAATTAGAGATCATGGCATTCAGTCTACCCTCTAAAAACCCTCTCGCATAGAGTCCCCACTGAACATACAAGACGAGACAAGATTTCATTACGTTCTCGTTCTGTCGCCGTCAGGATATGAACCTCTATGTTAGGGATTGCAATAAAAAAATGTCATAATCAAGCCTTCATAAAAGCCAGCATCAAGATTGCCTTCAGGAATGACAAAAAATTAAGTGAAGGCTTGGGGGGAAATAGAAATCTTGATTCTGTACAGAGTATAATACCCAGAGTTTCCACCAAGTCTCTTGTCACTGTAAAGCACATTAACTGCCTGCACAGAAAAAACATGTTTTAAAACACAAACATAAGAGGAGACTTTGCAAGCAACCAATCAAGGCAAGTACAACATAATGTCACAGCAACAAACCAATCATGCCTAGTTTGGAATAATGAGAATATTGAATATTTATGAAATAGGTAACTAGTTAGATTACCTATGAAGAAATTTAGATGATTCAATTTGATGCAAAATCTTATTATCATATCATTGAAAATAGATATATTTGCACAGATACATAAACAAATATTTATGTTGCTATTGAAGGTGTGGTGGGTACCTGGACATAAGCTACATGGCTGAGACGATGACTCCCAATGTGAACAACAATGAACACGTCCAAAACATTCCTGAACGAACTTGTAACTTCTTCGCTAACAAGCCTCCAGTTAGAATCCTTTGGCTGAACATGAACTTAATATTTTACAAAACAGAGGGTATCTCCCTGAACAAGTCATTACATAACTGTACAATGATCTGAGAGGAAGATCTGCGAAGTAGATACCATTCTGGCTCACCATTTTCTAATGATCTTGGCAAATTTTGTCAATCTTGGAGCAATGTATTCCATTGGCAAAACTTCCTGCAGTAACCAACCTATGAATGCACCTCCTGTTTTTTTGGGCCACTGTGATTTGGGGTCCCAGCTCTGGTTGTTTGTTTTTTTTTTTTTTTTTTTTTGGGCCAGAATCACATACATCAAATCAATATCGTAGCCCCTTCAAGTACATTCAGAAATCAGACCCCAATGAGTATCATGCATTTTGAACATGCCATTTTGAGCATTACAGTGGCAGCATGAAGCTGGGCTTGGGAGCATCTTCTACAAGGTCGAGGAGAATAACGTTTACAAATCTGCATTGCCAGATTACAACCCAGTTCCTAGATCGTTTGCCAGCTGAAGTATGCCACGCATCTGAAGGTATGGATTTTCTAACAGCTTTTCATTGTTGCTCTGCATGGACAAAACAGGTGTCAAAAGACTCAAAATTAGCAGTAATGGAATAATAAAGTAACAATCAGATCTCAAAGCAAATGGAAAGATCTTATTTCTGCCAGGGTTGGCAAAAATTCAAAGCAATCTCTTTTAAAATCTTAACAGTTAGAAATTAACCAGCCATATAACATGACCTTTATAAGGTTATAATGGAACAACCAGAGTGCAGCTTTCAAGCTTGGTCAGCAATCATATTCAAAGATAAGTAGTTCACTACAAAATGGCATTTGTATACTTGGGACACAGGTAAGCTAATTTCATTCAGTCTCTTTGAAACATTCCATACAGGCAGTAACAAGGAATATCTTTACATTAGTAGTTCACTACAAAATGGCACTTGTATCCTATCTACAATGTCATATCATACAGCTTAATGTTTCTTTCTCAGGATTGCAAATTCTAAAACTTGAACCATATCAAAGTAAAAGAATTGGCAATACAGTAATATTAATGCCAAAAAAGGACATTGTTTAAGAACTAAAATTAATGGCAAAAACAGTACAAAGCTCACCTGCTGAGCTCTAACAACGAGATTCTGAAGCATGTGTTGGTACTTTTCAGGTTTCTCTGTCATCATTCGCTGCAAAATACAAAACTAATAAATTAGCAGAATCCATTGAAGCACCTACTCAGTATTTGTACATCGTAGGGGATAAAGCACTCCTACCTTTAAAAGAAAGGCTGAGGAGTAGTATGCTACCCTCGAGTCTGTATCATCTAAGAGTCCCCTGAATTGTTACCAAAAAGTACTCAAATATCAGCCATAGTCGCACACAAAAAAAGAAATAGATAATAAGAAGGAATCACATCAAAGGCAGGCATGGAATTCGAGGATCACCTAAAACATTCTTCCCCTCCAACTTCCCGGAAAGCAGTAGGATCTGCAGTACATTTACCGATAAGAAGTAACAGAAGGGTAACCCGTATGTCAGACGTAGCCCCGGGAAGGTTCCCTCGTCCCTTGCTTCCAACCGCTATACCCAATGCTATATTATCCGTAGCTGCACCGGCAAGTTGAAACAATGGCCAATAGAACAAAGCAGCAGGAACACGTGAACCAGTTGCATGGGAACTATAGCTTGTCCTCGAAGAAGCAGTGCTGCCATTGATTCTGTCCCATGTTCTAGAGGATTGTTACCCTGGCCAGATCTGCCACTAGTTTCTTCGGTAGACGCATCCTGGTAATTATCCTTATCGTCAACCTTCTTATTACCATCCATGCGAAAAAGAACCCTTCCACGATGTGCGTCTTCGCCTACCTCTGTTGCACTTGTAGGAGGAAGAGGAACTCTCAAGCACAATTGAGAGAATAGTATGTCACACATCTGTTTAGAATAAGATAAAACAAGTTAAGGAAAACATTATAATTTTTCATTTTTTCTTTTTTCTTTCTGACAAAAAACGGTACCCGCCAGAACAGTTCATAAACCTTTATTTTTTCAACAAAATAATGTCAAAATCTGAAGCCTCGTCAATTTCTACTAATTTCATATAGCCTTAACAAATACCTAATAAACAAATACTATGGGTTCTCGTGCCCAGCATCATTTCTCTAATGACTTCAAATAGTACTACAGCATATGAATTGCTGAAGTATTGAAGTCAAAAGGTCTAAAATTGTTGGCTTATTAGCAGCCTTTTTCGGTTGCATCTCCCTGAATTGTGACTATGCATCTCTAAAATTTAAAGACCACATGCATAGATCTAGTCAAGATATCCTTAAGCAATTACCTTCAAAATATTCATGCGATCTGTCTCATTTATCTGAAAAACCAAGAACAAGGCACTACTCATGATGTCTATCACTGCATTAGCTTTCTCAAGATGATTATCCGGTGTACACCCTAGCTAGTAAAATAAGCAATTTCAAAGGCCAATCCTGTGGTAATTATAAGAAATCTTTGCTTTAAATTTAAAGAATCCAAATTGCAACTCAGTCCTTTTATTTTAAAATGTTGAACAAAGTTCACTAAAGATGCCAAGAAGATTATACAAGATGGAATAGCATACCATATTTGACTAGGGCTGGATTTAGTGCGTTTACATGCTGTTATTGCCATCAGGTGGGCATGTGCCGCAGAAGAATCAGTAATTGCGGATACTGGTGAAGGTTGCAACAGTTGATCAAGATAAGGCATATCAGCTGTTCCGAAAAACTTCCAAGGTTGACCTTTCATTTTAGCTTTCAAATCTCCTACAAGTAGAGCTGCTACACCTACTTCTAGGAGATTATATGTTCTCATTTCTTGGGAATTTGCAACGCGATCACTTGACAATGGAACATGTAAAGTACTCAAATTAATTAATAAGCAATAGAAGAGAGCTAACAGAAAGACAAACTAAAACTGAAAACTGAAAATGCGATAAAGAACCTCCAACAGAGTTAGAATTTAACAAGCCGTTTCTGAATACCTTTCAGTTAGCAATAATGATGACCGCTGTTCTCCAAGCCAGCGCCACCTGAGAACGTCCAGTGCAAAGCATTCAAGATCTTTCATTCCATCAACCTTTTCAATATTTGATAGGTTCAAAATAGACATAGTTGTGACATCTTTATTCTCCGAAGATTCCCCACTGCGTGCAGGGCTTAGCTGCCCATTGAAGGATCTACTCAACAAAGATGACAAACTCGGAAGGGATTGTCTTGTTGCAGACAGAGCTCCAGAAAAAGCACCCGGGTGGAATGATCGCCTTGGAAGATGTCGAGACACCAGAGAGCGCACATAGTTCAATGACTTCACACAAGTCCCAGAAGCAAATCTAGGTACAGACAAAGGGAGAGTATTTGTAGATGCTGTTGACGCAACCGACTGTGACCATGGAGACAATTTCCGGTTTGGACCAATATCACATTCAGCAATAGTGTTTACACAAAACCGATCAATCTGCAGTAATGTCTCTTCGCTGGGTTTGTACCTTAAAAGAGTAATACAAAAGTCTGTCTCAAAACTCTGAATTTAAAAACATGAAAAAAAAAATCAACAAGAAGATAGAAAATGACACAGAATTTACAAATGTTAGGAGAACTGGTGCAACAAGGGTGAGATACAACATTGCCTACAGGCATCTTTTAATTGTTAAACCCAAGTGACTAAATCCAATGAGTTCAATAGAGGAAAAATAATCTCAAGATATGTAGAACATACCTTAAAAGGTATCGTTTCAAAAGTGGCACACACCTTGCTACAACTGCAGGACTGGCATAAAAGAAAACCAACATCAGGAAAATGGATCAATAGTCTATATACTGCTTGATGGAGAATGCATTGGCAAAAATAAAGATCCAATCAGCAAGTGCAAATGAAGACAATTTACATATATATGGAATACAATAGATGTATATACACACAAACACGCATACTTATGATACATATTTTGTAATCTTATTGTTTCCCATTGGTATGTTCAGTGAGTGTGGGCGCATTACCTAATCTTACCCTATACATACCTTCAACTTATACTAAATGCTACAAAATTTCTTTATCCGTAGTTTTTTACCAAAACCTATATGCCACAAAAGTTTACCCCTGACTTGATCCTTCTATTGCTACTCTCGGTTATGATATATCTATGAATTCAAGTACAACTTACTCTATTTACCACAAAAATTTATATGGTGGGGTGGGAACTTCCCAAAAGAAAAAAAATTGTTACTTTTTAAAGATGATTTTGTTGTTTCCACATTTGTACCCAGGTCAAATCCACAAACATTAATCACTCTGTAGAATAACAAGAAATATACTAGTCTTTGTCTTCATATTCAGAAAGAAGTTTCAAGAGAATGCACATGTCCGCTACACTTATAATTTATGGATCATAAATTCTCACTTTTCCTAGCAACATTCTGTGTATCCTGTTCCTGGATTGTGTGAAGCATTCAAATTAAATCAACGAAAAGAAAATCTATCACCTACAGGAGTTACCTGTGCTCCCTCTCAGGAATAGTATGTTCTAAAATCACACTGTAAGATAAGTCCATCGTTGTTGGGGATGCCAGATAATCATAATCCTGTCAATCATAAGTTTAATTTGTGAAATGCATATTTCAGCTCTTGCAAGATCGAAAAAGATAAGCAACAACAAGATAAAAGAACCTCTCAATAAGATGTTAGCGGTACCAGCTCAGGACAGTCCAGCATCCAGAAAGGGAAATAAAAGAAGGCTACAGCCGGAAAAGTGCTTGATAAACTAGAAATAAAAGAACGGCCACGCAATGCAGTCGTGATCAAAGTTAACAAATCCAATGAACTAATCAACCTTCGAAACAAACCTCACCTAGCATTAGACTTGTCTAACAATTCATCCGGATATCTCCGTCGATATTGCTGTCGCCACCGAAACCTACAAATCCCAAAAACCAAAACACCAAACTAACATGAGCTCCACTAAACACACACACACACACACAAAAAACACAACATCACTCACAGAAAATGAATCTTATCTTCTGGAGATTCTAAAACTCAACTTAAACCCAGCTCAAATCAGCTACTCCATACAGTCTTCCACAATACAAAACAATCAAATTCTCATGCTTTTCATTCATTTCTCTACTAAACCAATCAAAGTTTCACTTTTTTTTCCCTTCAATTAATGAAATTCCGGAGCAAAACACAGTCATCAAATCGCATCTGGATTCAATTTGAGAGATTGAAGATTAGAACTTACGAGAACTCCTGAAATGCATAGACGACGGGGTCGATTCTGGGGATAACAACCGGGAGCCTCTCGAAGAGTACGGAGGCGACGATTTTCTCCGACGACGAAGTCGTGCTGAACCCTCGGCTGAGGGGCCCGCCCAGGCTCGCGATCGATCTTCGCATTCTGAATCGACGGAGTTTTCTGTTTCCGGCGAAAAGCCCTTGTTAAACCCTAAATCACTCACACTCCTACTCTCGGTGTGTCCTCAGATGTAATTGGGGTTTTGATTTTGAATATGTGAAATTATTTACAAGGCCCTCGTTGTTTGCGAAAATTGGTTTTATGCCATCGGTTTTCTTTTTCTATTCTTCGTAAGTCCCTGAATTCTCGTACTATTATTTCATGACTGTTCGACGAGACGACGACCTCTATCTTGAGGTCAACCGGCTCTTGTATAACTCCAGCTTATTCTCGACGGTGGTCCGATCTACCACTTTGTAAGGAAATTTAAAATCAATGTTGACTAAGGAAAACAAAGCACGTTTAAAATCAATGATAACTCAGGAAAACAACGCACATGTAAGGAGTATCTGTAAAATGAACAGAAGGATTCTGATACACATGCAAATACATTGATTTGTTCTGTAATTAGCTTTGATGTTTGATCCAGCTTTTTATTACGCAACAGTGTCATCTACACACACGATCATCTTCAATTTATAGGAAAGTGCATCGGCAACCTTGTTTGCAACAACCTGACAGAGTGTATTCATTTTAAATCTAACATCTTATAATATACAATTTTCTACTAGGGGAAATACTTCATTGGTTTCATTTAACAAGAACCTCATTTCAAAATGCACAATGATGACCCATGAAACCTCAAGCTTTATAAGCATTTCAACACTATATACACACAACAAATCAGCTACAAGTTACACAACGTAAAACATATAACTTATCGAAATATAAGTAATTAATACAAACCTAACTTCATCAGGGGCACCAATCTTCATCACCTAGCAACTAATATCAACATCATTAGAGCTACATAAACATGAAAGAGATAAACTTTAAATCATTGTTTTTAACCAAAGATAGTAAGTAGTAAGTCATGAAAATCAAACACCTAAAATTGACCGCACTGCAAATCTACAATTATTCAAATCGCAGTTTTGTGCCCCAATTTTTTCAATTAAAAATAAGAATGTAGCTGAAGTCATGTGCAAAATAGTGTTCGTTTGGGCTTTTCGTTGGAATTGGTCTAGACTGATAGGTGTGTTTATTCTTATCCCAGCCTTTAATCGAGTTAAATAAGCTTCACATAAGATCCACGTCTAACCCAACCTAATTTTGTCCTGATGAATGCATATTTTAACCCAACCCTCCATCCAACTACTTAATTACACAATTGCTGCATTTGCCCTGGCTCGCCCACTCTCATCACTTCAGACCTTCCCAAATTCTCGTCAACTTCTCGTCAAAATGTCGGGACGTGGCATCCGCGACGCCGTCACCAACACCGAGCACGCCCGCCGGAAAACCGTCACGGCCATGGACGTCGTCTACGCCCTCAAGCGCCAGGGCCGCACCCTTTACGGCGTCGGAGGCTAATTCCGTAACTTCACACCCCAAAATCGAATCTTTCAGACTTCCCGATCTCGCTTTGTAATTGTTTCACCGATCCAATATAGCTTTGCCGTCTTCTCCCTGTTGTTTTGTCCACCAGCTGCTGTGATGTCCATTTCAATCAAAAAATCAATTATTTTTGTTTCTTTTCGTAATTAAAAATTCATGGTGGGAAAAATGAAATTAGTAATGAAAAGCGTGCGACCCAACGGCTCATGAGAACCGCTAAAAAATCCGACGTGGAAAATAATCATCAGCAGGGCCCCACCGTAAAAAGAGGTTAAAGGCGGCCGGGGGACACCGCAGGGAGGAGGAGGCACACATCGTTTTCTCTCTCTTTCTCTAAATGCCCGGTTTTCTGCTTTATCGCTCTCCTCAGAGAGCCAACCGATTCCCAGTGGCATTTTCGTAAATATTCCAGAGCCATGGGCATTTCCTGCGACGACGAAGACGTCGTGATAATCCAGCAGGGGAAGAGCCCCGGCGACCCGACCGTCGTGACAGTCAATTGTCCCGACGAGCCCGGGCTCGGCTGCGACCTCTGCAGGATCGTCCTTCAATTCGGGCTTTGCATTAGCAAAGGAGGTAATAGTAATTAACCAACATTGTGGTGATTTTTTTGGAATTATGAGATTGGATGGGGACTGATTTGTAATTTTTGGGGTGGTGGTGGTAGATTTCACGACGGACGGGAGGTGGTGCTATATAGTGTTGTGGGTGGTGCCGAACGAGAGCTCGATGAAGGTGGATTGGGACAGCTTGAAGGAGAGGCTCCTGTCGGCGTGTCCGTCTTCGTGTTTCTATAAGGTTTACCTGAATATTCAGACCAGTGCTCCGTCGCCGTCGCCGGTTTACTTGTTGAAGTTTTGGTGCTTTGACCAGAGGGGGTCTCTGCATGGTGAGAGTTAGTTGTAATGGCGTTTTTGTCATTTGTGTTTGTTTGTTTGATTGGTTTTGAGTGATGAAGATGGTGTTGTTGATTTGTGTAGATGTTACTAAGGTGCTGTGTGAGCTTGAGATTCTGATTCAGAGAGTGAAAGTTATGCCAACGCCGGATGGGAGGGTTTTGGACCTGTTCTTCATCACTGATTGCTTGTAAGTATTTTCCCGCAAGGATTGAACCTCTCGGTTTTTTGAATTTGCATAATTTGTGGTTGTGTATTGGTAACTCTTCATTATTACTGCAAATCATGATTTGTGGTTGGGTAGTTTTCGGTTAGTGACTTTTAGTACATTGAATTTAGATGCTTAGTTGTGGTGGCTCTTTTCTGATGTGACATTTTGGAGATACTTACTTATGCCCATTAGCATGGTACAATGAATTAGGTTGGCAAATCATCCGAAGATTTGTCTAATCATGTTTTATATTTGATCATCCCCTAGTCGCTTTCATGTTGCTTAGTGTAAATTATCTGGACTGACATTTCTTTGCTCACATTTTGAATTTTTGGGAAAAGTTTGTTGCAACTTGCAACTAGATATGTGATCTTATTGATTTCCCCAACTTTAGTTTCAGTGACTGATAAAAGGCTAGTCTTTGAAATTTCGCAATCATGCTGCAATGAAATAGTATTGTTCGGTTATACATCCCAACAGTGTTTAACACCCTGGTAACATATAATTTTTCAGAGATTTGCTGCACACACAAGAAAGGAGAGATCATATATGTGAACATCTGATGGCTGCCCTAGGAGAGTATTGCATCACCTGTGAGGTTCAGTTGGCAGGGCCTGAATATGAAAGTTTGCAGGGAAATTATTCTCTTCCGTCAGCTATTGCTGAAGAGTTATTTAGCTATCTGCCAACAGATGACAAAGCTTCTTCAAAAGCTCTCAGCCCGAGTTCGGCAACTTTGAAAAACACAAGTATTATGGTGGATAATACACTGAGCCCGGTTCATACATTGCTGAAAATACAATGTGTGGATCAGAAAGGCCTCTTTTATGACATACTAAGGACGTCCAAGGATTGCAACATTCAGGTACTTGTGACAGCTACTTTAGAATTGGCTATGCTAGGTACAATTATTTCCCTTGCACTAGTCAGAGTCTGATAAAGAAAGTATCTTAGTTGTCCTCTTCAGGGCACAGTACTAAACCTATTCAATGTTGCTTTTATGTTCTTCTACTAGGCTAAAGTTTTTAAAAACTTATAATCATATTTGCAACTAGAAATCTCCTGATGTAAGTCTGTTATTTTCATAAAGATTTCCTATGGTAGATTCTCATCTACTGTGAAAGGCATCCGAAACTTGGAACTGTTTATACAGCACAAGGATGGGAAAAAGATTTTAGATCCTGAAAGACAGGTTGCATTGTGTTCTCGGTTGAAAGAGCAGATGCTTCACCCACTGAGAGTGATTGTTGCCAACAAGGGTCCGGATACTGAACTCCTAGTCGCTAATCCAGTTGAGTTATCTGGAAAAGGACGGCCCCTCGTCTTTCATGATGTTACTCTTGCACTGAAAAAGTTGGGATTATCCATTTTCTTGGTAAGAACTTGTGCTGGTTTATTCAGTATATTGCTATTTATTTTTCTTATGAGTACCAAGATTCTCATTCTGATAGTTGTTGATGTGTAGGCTGAAATTGTAAGGCATGCGACTCAAGATTGCCAGTGGGAAGTCTATAGGTTTCTTTTGGATGATAGTCGTGAATTTCCTTTGGGGAGCACAGAAGCTAGAAATAAGATCGAACAAAGAGTTAGAAGAACATTAATGGGATGGTGAGCTGTTACATCTGCTACTCTTTTGATGATTTGCAGTAGCGATCCAGTAAGTTTGGCGTAAGTTTGGCTTACAACAATTCTCGTATCAGAATGATTATAGTTATCTGCAGCAATGTCATGTAGAGTCTACTGGCTAATAATTAAGCAGTAGGAAGTCCGTAGTTGTGTGCTAAGACACTTCTCTGAGACTACAGAACTATGTTTATCTTGAGCCGCAAGGCGCGTCGCTTGAATGTGCAACTTTTGTTATATGTTTCAGACATCTGTATATGTTTCCCTTTATTTTTATCTTGTGCAAGAACTGACATCCTAGCTCTGTAACTTCTGTATACTTGCAAGTTTGAAACACATGCATGTTGTATTTCTATCTTCAAGTGCTTTCTTCTTCACATCTTTCACAAGTAGACCTATATTGATTTGAAGAGATTTAAGCAAAGATTAAACTCAATGAAAATTACTCTTGCAACCCAGCAGTCAGCAGAACATCGAAAATTTCTGTAACAACCTGAAGTTGTTGGCACCAGTTGCTACCCAAAAATAAATAATCAAATAGAGCGTCATGTTCTGGCATAATGGTAGCGCTAAATTACTAATTCACTCGTTGGTTTTGTGTTGTTACCTTCAAAGTTCAAACATTCAGTCTTTGATGAATTTTCAGTTTTCACACAGCGTCATGTTATTTAATTAATTTGATGATACGTTGTTGTTGTTGTTGTTGTTGTTGTTTTTATTTATTTATTTATTTTTATTTTATTTTTTATGAAGAAAGAAATATATTAGATAGAGAAGCCTGTAGGGCATCCACAATATATTTACATTGTCGAAAAGGAAGGCATTAGCAGCCTCCATTGGAACCCTATTGGTTCAAGATCGAATATTATTACAAGAGTTACCTAGATTAGCAAGACCACTTTGATGATATTATGTGCTTGAAAAGATTATACTGCTGTGAAGCGAAGTTCATATTCACCTAAACAAGAAGTAACTCTATACGTCCATACACAATGAGTCAATGACTAAACAAGAAATCATATTTGAGATCATTGTTCTCTATGTAAATGAAGAGATTTTGATATACAAGATTGATACCGAGACCTATCAAGGATTGTGCAAATCCCACTATTTATTCTTCGTTTTATTTTGAACCTTTCAACATGTCTCATGAAGATCATACTAGCTAGAATAGTTTTCCAAATAGATAGCACAGAATCGTTATTATCCTTCAGCAAGTTGGTGAGAGATATCATCACCTATATATCAAGGATCCGAAAATGAATCCCATTATTATCCTTAATAAAAAAAATTGAAAGGATTTTACATTCTTTTAAGTTTAGGGATTTCCCTGATTCGTGTGATAAAGATCATCGTTATCACATTAAGTTAGGGATTTTCGATATCAAATCTACTGATCTAATAGTTGTTACGTACCCCAACTCTAACATTGTACTGTATTAATATTCCATCGATCAGAGTAGTACTCGTTAAACACTTACCCTAACCCTCTTCTCCCAGCTTTCTCTAATATAGCTCAAGTCCTGAGCCTCTCTCCTCTCATGGAGGCAGATACAATGATGGCAACTGCTATGGTGATTGTCCCTCATTATTCAACAGTCATCTCTTTGTATAATTTACCCAAGGTGAAAATGCTACGGCCTCACTTCTGTGCCAATGTTGCCCCATGTGGTAAGTATCACTTCCTTCTTTAACTCTTACAGTGTTGCTCATGAACTATATATGAAGTATGAACCTTGTTTATTATCACATCCAGCTGATGATCATGTAATAAGATTTGCTTGGTGGAACTGCAGGTTCATCATCAGCTAGCAGAGGCTGGGGTCTGTTCATCTGGTGCACCAGTGTGTGAGTACACTGGGAGCACGTCTTGAGGGGTCTGTTGGATCTGATCTCCTTGCTTAGGCCATCCTTGATGTTACCTATGTAGGTTGTTGGATTTGTATTCTCTCTCTTCTCCCTAAACGATAACAGACCACCCCAAATGATTATCTTCTCCTCGTCGTTGCTCCATATTATGCCTGCCGGAGACGATATGTTGTTCGACTTATTCACATCAACTGCCAGTGAAGGTGTCTTTGAATCGGCTGTAGTGTTGGCACTAATGTTATTGTTTCTGGTGACACATATTCTACATTCTATACTTGAAGTATTCTTTGAAGATTTTTGCTTTTGAATTATGTTACATGAAGAATGTAACACCGGTCAACCACACCGGTGGCTCGGAAGAATAGTGTGTTTATTGTTTCAATTTGATATGTTATAGCCTGTAGTTTATGTAAAGAGCTAAAGAATGTGACATTATTGATGTCGATGGAATATAAGTTAAAAAGTTTTTACACTCCTGAGATCCTGTACATGCATAATTTACAACAATGGGACAAAAAAAATAAATAGTATTTGAATGGGAATGTTATCTAACTTCCAACCTCATAATTGAAATGTTTAATATATAGTTTGAACAAAATGATTCGCCTTTCTAAACAATCGCATGGCATAATGACACATTCATACCATACGGGAATATCGTACCATTACACTACGAAGTCCCTACATAAGGGAATTTCGTACTGTTACACTTGGGACAGTCTCGATCATTTTGAGCCTAACTACAAACGAGAATCGACATCCTAGCTTTGTAACTTCTGTATTCTTGCAAGTTTGGAACACATGTATGTTGTCCTTCTATCATCTAAGTGCTTATGTCTTCACATATTTCACAAGTAGACCTATATTGATATGATATTTTGAGGAGATTTAAGCAAGACTTAATGATGAAAAATTCGTGGTGTAAAAACAAGTAAGCTTTTCTACAACAATTCTTGCAAAGCATGCAGCAGAACATCAAATTTTCTGTAACAACCTAAAGTTGTTGCCAATTGTGTTTATGAATCCAACGGGTTGTTACCTAGAAAATAATTCGACGAGGTTCCGGCACACTCCAGATCCACGATGGGACAGGGTGAAAAAACCTAATTTTTGTTCTCAAACCTCGCTTTTTTCTCCATGTACGTGTTTTGATCATGTACATGGAGTGTTTGTTCGTCTTTGATTCTCAATAATTTGTTTTAATGAAAAGGAAATCTCGATAATTTGTAGATTGATCCTATACGAATCGAAGGATTGTGTTATAATTTGTTTTCGGCCTATCTCATAACGATATACCGGTGGTTGAAATCATCTTAACATCCTATAATTACAATCCACATCTTTCAAATTTAAGATGATAAAATGTGACCGATTCTTCCTCATATTATCGAACCAGTATTTTCCTACCAGGTCTCTAGAACTTAAAATCATCGTTATCCCGCATTGATATCATTTGATATAGATTATCACAAACCATTTCTTCTTTTCAAACATCAAATCATCTAGCCGTATCCCATTTGTTGTAAACCAACTCTAACGTAGTGCATGTACCGGATCTTAAACCCTAACCCCTCAATAATTTGGTGATCGATATCATCTTAACTACAGGGATTTTGTATTCTCATATAAATCAAAGATCATCATTATCCCATTTTGATCGGGATCGATATGATTTGATCTACAGATGATCAAGTCCCATTATGATTCTACTTGTCAAATCTCAAGTCTTCAAGACTATTAGGCTAGGGTTTAACCAAACTCTAACCTTATTTAAACCCCTCGATCGTTGATCTTAACACCTCATATTCAATTCTCCCTGCTTTCTATAATCCAGCTCTCCTCTCATGGAGGCAGATGTAATGGTAGTGACTGCTATATGGCTTGTCGCTCATAATTCAGCAATCATCTCTCTGTATAATTCACCGGTGGCGAAAATGCTACGGTGAAATTTTTGTGCAAATGTTGCTCCAAAACGTGGTAAGAGATCAATCCATTTCCTTTTTGTTTATGGTTTAGGGCTTGTAAGTTTGTCATACCCCTTTACAAAGTCTTGCTCAGTAAGTTTTAACTTGCAGAGTCTGTGTTCATGAACAGTCTTCAACTGTATATATGCTCTTATCATTGTATGGAATCAGAAGTTTATAACATTATGTCTTCCATATATAAAAATAAATCCTATTGTAGTTTATGCATTGGTACATATGAGATCTTGTCTTTCATCACATAGAGCTGACCTGATCTGATCCATTACTGAGTGATGAGTTGATAACACAAGACTTTTAATTGTGTGTGTGGAAGTGCAGGTATAGGCGTATAGCTAGCAATGGCTGGGCTGTTAGCTCGTCTGGTTCACCAGTGTGCGGATACACTGGATTCTTAAGGAGGATGGTTTGAGTCATTCAAAAACTTGTCTCTACAACCACAAAGTTAATCAGAAGCCAAATCGCTACGTTGTGAATACACTGGATTCTTAAGGACCGTTGAGTCGTAATCATGGATCTCCCACATGTTTGTCTCTTTGTTTTTAATAAGCAAATCCGTCTGCAAATTTATAAATTATGGAAAAGATGTCAGTCAACTACATTGATCATGTAAATGTTGTAACACTCGTGAGATGTAATAGAGATTTATGTTTCAAATGTTTATCGATCGTGTAAGCGTTGTAAATTGTTTATTTGATTTTCAAAAGCAAAGATGAGAGATGTAACACTAATGAAATCAACAATTAACGAAGCAAATCAGGCAACATTTCAAAGTGATACAAATACTTGGTGTCTAATTACATCATACTAGAATACGTACATTTCAAAATTACACCATTACCATACGTAGGCACGACCAAAAGACACATGTCTATAGGCCGAGAAAAAGAAAAAAGCCCACATGTCCAAACGTTGTCGTTTTGGGATCCAAATGCAAATCACTTACGCAGTTATGCGTTACATGGAGGAAGGAAGTAAATACAAGACTGTCCGCCTCGAATCCCCAAATTTTCAATCGAGGGTTTCCCACTCATACTCTTCTTCATTCTGCGTCTCCACCCTTTTTATCTCTCATATGATATGACGACCTAGGTAAACTACTCCTCCTCAATAATCCATGTTTGGCTCTGTTAATTTTTTGCAACTCAATTCTCTCCCATCAACCTAAGTTGCAATTTTGTTTGATGGGTCGAGATTTGGAAGATGCGGGTGTTTAGAAAAGGTTAAGTTTTAGATACATTGTGAAAATTGAGGTTGAAGAGTGAGATTCGTGGGGTGAAGTTTTCACGACAAGAACACTGAGAGAAGTTTGTAAATTTTGAGTCTATTTTTTAATGTTTCACGTGTTATGTTTGTGTGATTTTGGAATCTGTAAATCTCAGTGAACACCTTGTTTTACTGTTGAAATGGGTGAAATTGATGTGGTGTGGGTTTTTGTATTCTCTTTCTCCCATGTGAAAACCAGTGGTTGATAGGTTGATTGAACAATCTGTTTTTGGTTTTGGTGGTTTTGTTAGGGAGGTTGGAGATTTGATTGCTCGGGAGTGTGGTGCTTGTTCTGGAAATAAGTATACTATTTGTACTACAGTGTTTTAGTTATTTCAGTGAAGGTTTTACTTGGTTGTTTCGAATATGAGCCAAAGCCCGTCACGATCCAGGAGGTTCCGCAGCAGTGAACGTGCATCTTACCGTGATGCCCCATATCCTAGGGAGCGCCGTGTGAATAGGTATCCCAACACATTGTCTTTGAGTCTTTCGTGTTTTATGTGCTCATTTTTTTGCTTGTGTGTTTCTCTGAATGCTATAATGATAATCATAGAACAACTGTTTGTTAACTTCTTGAAGACATCTGTTGTTTTGGTGTAAGATGTGCTGATGTTTAAGAGGATATAGTAGCTTCATGATTATATCTGCAAGAGTATTAGACTGTCAGGAGTTAAGATGTCCATATTGTTATCAAGGTAGATGACTGCTACACAAGAAAAGGTGCATCACAGTTTGACAGACTTGGTGTAGGAGACTGGTTGTGATGTAAATATTTGTTGTGAAATAAATTCAACTGCTACATTAGCTTCATATCATTCATATCATTTATTGAAACATATGGTTTTGTTCCCCTGGTGCTGAGTATCACTTCTGGTGCTTAGGAAGTGCATTACAATAGTGTTTGAGAGGCAAAAATGCGGAAAATACATAACATCAGTGTCTTGGTGTGCTTATGTGATCTGAATAATGGGTAAATTGTCCAGTTACAGTTTGATGCTTCGTCAAATAAGTCTTATTAGGCAGTATGAACAGCTAGAACTTTTTAACTGGAGGAAGGCATTGCAAGAGAATAAACTCTGAAAAAAAGTTAGGAACTTATATTGACAATCATTTCCAGAAACTCAGTATGTTTATTGCTCCCAAATTTTGATGTCATGATATTTGGACTCCATAACTTGGAGATCGTCAATTGTTACTTTTCCTTAGATCTCATTGTATTATGTTACTTCGCAGGAATGATTTTCTTTGCAACAAGTGTAAACGACCAGGGCACTTTGCTAGAGATTGTCCAAATTTGACTGTCTGCAACAACTGTGGACTTCCTGGGTGAGAATTTATAACTTCTGCTGAACCATTTATTTTCTGTAAAAGACAAAAGGTTTAGAATTTTGGTAGATTGGGAACTCTGATAACCATGTAGTGCTAAATCTGCTTTTTGAAAGTGTTTTCGACTACTTTTAAATGCTGTGTTCTTGTATCAGCCACATTGCTGCTGAGTGCAACTCGACTGCTACGTGCTGGAACTGCAAGGAGCCTGGGCATCTTGCAAACCAATGCTCTAACGATCCAGTCTGCCATATGTGCGGTAAGATGGGTCACCTCGCTCGTGATTGCTCAAACCCATCTCTTCCATCCCATGATGCAAGGCTCTGCAACAACTGCTACAAGCCAGGCCACATTGCGGTCGCCTGCACCAACGAGAAAGCCTGCAACAACTGCCGCAAGCCAGGCCACCTTGCACGCGACTGCCCCAACGAGCCCGTCTGCAACATCTGCAATATTTCAGGCCACGTGGCCCGTCACTGCCCCAAGTCAGGCCCGGAATCAAACATGGGAGGAGGCCCTTTCCGTGACATCATCTGCCGCAACTGTGGGCAGCCAGGGCATGTCAGCCGCGAGTGTGTGTCCCTCGTCATCTGCCACAACTGCGGGGGAAGGGGTCACCAGGCTTACGAGTGCCCTTCTGTCCTGATGCATGACCGCGGCATGCGTAGGTACTGAAAGTAGTAGTTCACCACCTAGTCGATTATAGTTTAGGGTTCCGTTCTGTAGGATCTGCTCAGACTCCCATGGTCAATTCAAAAAAGTACAATGCTACTGCATTGGTTTTTAACTTTTTATTATGAATCTATTGCAAATCCTCAATGGAACATCTTCAATTCTATCTATACTATAGTGTTTGTGTCACTCTCAAACATAGATCAGGTCAATTCAAGAAAGATGGCTTTGAATCCCACAGCTTTATATAACACACATATCAACAGAAGCCTCATTTCTGAGAGTGAGGCTTTTTTTCACCAAAACAAAAAATGTGCACGTTGGAGAAGAGAGGCGAGGTCTTCATACTCACTTTAACCGGGTCGGGTGAGCATAGACTCAACCCGACTCTACTAGACGCGATTCGATCCGCTTTGAACCAAGTCCGCGCCGCCGCCACGTCATTCTCCGTGGCCCTGATCACCACCGCGCACGGCAAATTCTTCTCCAACGGCTACGATCTGGACTGGGCCGGGTCGGACAAGGTCCGCGGCGATCTCATGACTTCGAAGCTCCGGTTGGTCGTCGCTGATTTCATCACCCTCCCGTGTCCGACGATCGCCGCTGTCACCGGCCACGCCTCCGCCGCGGGGTTCATTCTCGCGCGGTGTCACGACTACGTTGTGATGAGGAAGGACAGGGGGTTTGTATATATGAGTGAGATGGATATCGCGCTGGTGATTCCGGCTTGGTTTCACGCGCTGGTGAAGAACAAGGTCGGATCGGCGACGGCGGTGAGGGACTTGATGCTGAGAGCGGATAAGGTGACGGCGGCGGTGGCGGTGGAGAAGGGGATTATTGACTTGGCGGTTGTTGGCGAGGAGGAGACGGTTGAGGCGGCGGTTAGGATCGGGGAGGAGTTCGTTAGGAGGAAGTGGAAGGGACACGTGTACGCTGGGAATCGGGTTGGGTTGATGTGGGAGGTTTTGGAGGAGATCCGAAAGCTTGACACTAGCACTGGATCGCGACTCTAGGAATTAGGCCGGGTCGGGTCGGGTCGGATCGGATCGGGCGGGGCATTTCCTTATGAGCTAGCTTTTGTGTTTTAAGTTCTTGTGATATTATCATTGGTCGAAAATAATGACAATTAAGTTGGGATTACTTAAGTATTTAATGAAAATAAAACTTTGTCAAATTACATTGAGGAAGCATCCCAAATCATGAGTGCTAAGATGTTCATAGGGTTCACGTTTATAATATTTCAAATGAAATTAGAGATTTTAATTTCTAAACTGATCTTGATTATATAATTTA
Organism: Fragaria vesca subsp. vesca; assembly: GCF_000184155.1. Taxonomy (NCBI): domain Eukaryota; kingdom Viridiplantae; phylum Streptophyta; class Magnoliopsida; order Rosales; family Rosaceae; genus Fragaria; species Fragaria vesca. The sequence goes on from NC_020497.1 coordinate 16,780,885, forward strand.
CAAAGGATCTGATCAGTTGACATGTTAATATGATACTCGTGATACTTCACCAAATTAAGTGTAAATGAACACAAATAATTTACTTGAAATCATGTATTCGTTCGGTTTTAGACTTGTTTGAGGAATTATTGAAATTAAGATAAAACATTAAAATCGGATAATATCCAAACAGTGGAACCAGCTACGACTCAGATAATCGGATATAATATTTATGGAAAGGTTATATTACTAGTAAAGAGAATCTAATGAGGCATGGGCAGATATTCCATGTGTATGGAAAACAAAAATATTACTGCATCAACCAGGAGCAATAAAGTTAGAGAGGCCAAAATGCAGTCTTCTCCGGATCATAATGCCGAAAATGCCCTCACTGCCACTAAAAAGGTGACAAATTCTAGCGCATGCCAGCTAATGAGGTCTCATAAAACCACGCCAATACGTACAGCTAATCCCAAAATTAAGAACCCAAAAATCTCATAAAGAGAAAATTACAACACTCCCCCCAATCTCTCTTCCTTCTTCTTCTTCTTCTTCTTCATTTCCAAGTTCAATGAACACAAGAAACCGACTCGGATTCGTTACGATCTCAACATATTGCTCTCAAATGTAAGAGAGTTCACCACTGTGAAAAATCCACTAGCAGAACGAATTCTGAGCTTTCGAGATTCGGAGTGGTGATGTCATCGCTCTACAGTTCGGGTCGGAGCCCCGGGAGCTCGCGGCTCCAGGTCGGCGGCGGCGTAGGAGGAGTCGGAGGGGCGTCGAGGCTGAGATCTTCGTCGATAAAGAAGCCGCCGGAGCCGCTGCGGCGCGCGGTGGCGGATTGTCTGGCGTCGTCGGCCGCCAGCTCGCACCATGCCAGCACTTCCTCCAGTGTGCTGCTCTCCGAAGCTTCGAGAATTCTCAGGGTGAGTGGAATTGTCTCTGTGTCTGATTTTGGATTTGCTTTTGGATCTTTGAAATGCTGGCTTGGTTTGTGGAATCTAGGGCTTACTGTGTGTGTGATTTGGGTTTGAATTGGTGGAGTTTGGCTAGATTGAGTGCGTAGGGAGCCTTGTTTGAGATTTGAGCTGTGTTTGTTTGCTGAGCTAAACAATGGCAGAGATTAGAACAGGAAATAGATAGTTGATTTATTTTTTTTCAAAAAGGAAGTTATTATTAGGTTTCGATAGGTTTATTGCAAGCTCAATGTTAGCCTGACGTGTGTCTTTGGCTCAGTGAGTTCAATTTATGCGCATTGAAGATGAAAACCTGAGGTTGTGTTTAGCTTACTACATTCTTTTAGCAGCCGGACTCAGCAGAGTGTTGCGAATGGTTATTCTTAGTGAGTGTTCTGTTTCGGTATTGGGAGCCGAGAGACAGAGGAAGGGGGGGGGGGGGGGGGGGTGGTGTTATTATATGTGGTTCCCCCAATTTAGGCACTTGTTGCTATTGGCTGTAATTTGTGAAAGTTATATTACTAGCTTGGATTGCTTCGATGCATTTAGTTTCAGAATTTAAACGGCTTCTTTAGTTATTTATTACGGGGGATAGTGGAAACGCAATATGGTTGCACTTTTGTGCGAATTGTTTATTATTTTTATAATAGCAATATGATTGTAGGAATTAAGAACTTCCCAGAGTTAGTTTGTAGTTTTGTAGAAAATGATTCTGAAGTGGTTTTCGATTATTGGTTTTGCATGGAGCTGTTTTATTGTATTCGCTCCATGATTGGGGTTTACATGTTAGCATTGGAATATTGATGCTATCTTTATATCTTAGTAAAATGTTATCTATAATTGTTTACACATTGCTTGTTAACGGCAACGAGAGAAACTGTTCCTGAAGTGGTTTCCTATTATTGGTTTTTCATGGATTGTTTTACTGTATTCTCTCTATGATTCAGGGTTACACATTATTCAACAATTGATGCCCTCTTTAAGTCTAAGTAAAATGTCAGTCCTTTTTATTGATTAGTTTTCAAAAGTTCTGGTTAACGAGGACATTTCGATATCACTGCCTGACTTGGCTTGAAGTAGCAATAATGTTACTTGAAATGGAAACTCTGTTCATTTGTGATATCCAACTTTTATTTCGCTTTCTGGATGCTGGACTGCCCTGAGCTGGTACTGCTAACATCTTATTGAGAGGTTCTTTTATCTTGTTGTTGCTTATCTTTTTCGATTGACTTGCAAGAGCTGAAATTTACATTTCACAAATTAAACTTATGATTGACAGGATTATCTGGCATCCCCAACAACGATGGACTTATCTTACAGTGTGATTTTAGAACATACTATTGCTGAGAGGGAGCGCAGGTAACTCCTGTAGGTGATAGATTTTCTTTTCCTTGATTTAACTTGAATGCCTCACACAATCCAGGAACAGGATACACAGAATGTTGCTAGGAAAAGTGAGAATTTATGATCCATAAATTATAAGTGTGAGTGGACATGTGGATACTCTTGAAACATCTTGCTGAATATGAAGACAGAGACTAGTATATATCTTGTTATTCTACAGAGTGATTAATGTTTGTGGATTTGACCTGGGTAGTAACGTGGAAACAACAAAATCATCTTTAAAAAGTAACAATTTTTTCTTTTGGGAACCCCACCATATAGAGTTTTGTGGTAAATAGAGTAAGTTGTACTCGAATTCATAGATATATCATAACCGAGAGTAGAAATAGAAGGATCAAGTCGGGTAAACTTTTGTGGCATTTAGGTTTTGGTAAAGAACTACGGATAAATAAATTTTGTAGCATTTAGTATAAGTTGAAGGTATGTATAGGGTAAGATTAGATAATGCGCCCACACTCACTGAACGTACCAATGGGAAACAATAAGATTACAAAATATGTATCATAAGTATGCGTATTTGTGTGTATATACACCTATTGTATTCCATATATATGTAAATTCTCTTTATTTGCACTTGCTGATTGGATCTTTATTTTTGCCAATGCATTCTCCATCAAGCAGTGTACAGACTATTGATCCATTTTCCTGATGTTGGTTTTCTTTTATGCCAGTCCTGCAGTTGTAGCAAGGTGTGTGGCACTTTTGAAACGCTACCTTCTAAGGTATGTTCTACATATCTTGAGATCATTTTTCCTCTATTGAACTCATTGGATTTAGTCACTGGGGTTTAACAATTAGAAGATGCCTGTAGGCAATGTTGTATCTCACCCTTGTTGCACCAGTTATCCTAACATTTGTAAATTCTGTGTTGTTTTCTATCTTCTTGTTGATTTTTTTTTTTAATGTTTTTAAATTCAGAGTTTTGAGACAGACTTTTGTATTACTCTTTTAAGGTACAAACCCAGCGAAGAGACATTACTGCAGATTGATCGGTTTTGTGTAAATACTATTGCTGAATGTGATATTGGTCCAAACCGGAAATTGTCTCCATGGTCACAGTCGGCTGCGTCAACAGCATCTACAAATACTCTCCCTTTGTCTGTACCTAGTTTTGCTTCTGGGACTCTTGTGAAGTCATTGAACTATGTGCGCTCTCTGGTGTCTCAACATCTTCCAAGGCGATCATTCCACCCGGGTGCTTTTTCTGGAGCTCTGTCTGCAACAAGACAATCCCTTCCAAGTTTGTCATCTTTGTTGAGTAGATCCTTCAATGGGCAGCTAAGCCCTGCATGCAGTGGGGAATCTTCGGAGAATAAAGATGTCACAACTATGTCTATTTTGAACATATCAAATATTGAAAAGGTTGATGGAATGAAAGATCTTGAATACCTTGCACTGGACGTTCTCAGATGGCGCTGGCTTGGAGAACAGCAGTCATCATTATTGTTGACTGAAAGGTATTCAGAAATGGCTTGTTAAATTCTAACTCTGTTGGAGGTTCTTTATCGCATTTTCAGTTTTCAGTTTTAGTTTGTCTTTCTGTTAGCTCTCTTCTACTGCTTATTAATTAATTTGAGTACTTTACATGTTCCATCGTCAAGTGATCGAGTTGCAAATTCTCGAGAAATGAGAACATATAATCTCCTAGAAGTAGGAGCAGCAGCTCTACTTGTAGGAGATTTGAAAGCTAAAATGAAAGGTCAACCTTGGAAGTTTTTCGGAACAGCTGATATGCCTTATCTTGATCAACTGTTGCAACCTTCACCAGTATCCGCAATTACTGATTCTTCTGCGGCACGTGCCCACCTGAGGGCAATAACAGCATGTAAACGCACTAAATCCGGCCCTAGTCAAATATGGTATGCTATTGCATCTTGTATAATCTCCTTGGCATCTTTAGTGAACTTTGTTCAACATTTTAAAATAAAAGGACTGAGTTGCAATTTGGATTCTTTAAATTTAAAACAAAGATATCTTATAATTACCACAGGATTGGCCTTTGAAAAATGCTTATTTTACTGGCTTGGGTGTACACCGCGCTGTCCATTAAAGCTAATCTATTGTTTATCCCTGTTTTCTGAGGATTATTAGTTACTAACACTTGGTCATACATTATCTGAATTTATAACTGTAGCATCATAATGACATTTGATCAAACTACTGCTGTTCTGAATATTTAAGTGTTAAATTTCAGGGATGAGTCTCCAGCGAGCACATTTCGTCCACGGGCTAAACCGCTATTTCAATATCGTCACTACAGGTACATATAGGATATTGGTTGTTTTACAGGATTCAGTAATGTTCATGATACATTTGGAATACATTTCAATGTTGGCTGTGAGCATTACTTTAGCATTTTTGAATTGGATTTTCCAGATGCTAGCATATCTCTTCAGTCAACTCTCTCACCATATTTTGTATGTGGATCAGTGAACAACAACCCTTGGGGTTGAATCCAGCCGAGGTTTGTGAGGTTATTGCTGCAGTTTGCTCTGAGGCATCTTCACCAACTGCTAATTTGATGACAGTATCATCTAGATTAAATAATAAGTATGGAAAGCCGTCGATGGATGCAGCAGTGAGCGTCTTAATCAAACTTGTTATTGACATGTATGTTTCTATGACCTAGGCCAGTATTAATGTTGTCATTCTATATGTCTTATGTTTTATGTGTTTTATGTCTCTAAATTCTTTTTGCTTTAATTGCATACTATTAGTGTTTGATCATGGATAACACCCATTGAAATCTCTTTTTGTAGGTATGTTTTGGATTCTGGGACCGCTGCTCCTCTCGCTTTGTCTATGCTCCAGGTGATTACTTATTGATTTTGTGTGTGATTAGAACATCTCTCTCTCTCTCTCTCTCTCTCTCTCTCTCTCTCTCTCCACACACACGCACACACACTCTTGACTTTTTTCATCATTCCAATTGTTTTTCTGTTTTGTGTATGACCTTTCAGGAAATGCTTAGTTCTCCAACAGCAACATGTAGAGTTCGTGCATTTGATTTTATTTTGAACCTTGGAGTTCATGCTCATTTACTAGAGCCGGTGGTGAGCGATGATGCTTCTACAATTGAAGAAGATTATTCTCAAGAATCATATTTTGATAGTGAAGCTAAGCTTGCAACACAAGAAATGAGAAGATCAGATTCTGTTTTGACGGGCACTTCCTCAGCTATTGACAATTTTGAATCATGGATTTTAAATATTTTATATGAGATTTTGCTTCTTCTTGTTCAGGTATATTTTCTCTCATGTTTGAATTAGCACTACCAACTCTGATGTGCAAAGTTATCTGCTTAGGTCATAAGAGGCTATAAAATAGTGTGTTGACTTGTTTTGATTCTCTGATCCTATTAAAAGAAAAGCTAAGTATGAAAGAAGATACGAGTTGGTGGAAGGACCCTCGATGCTGTTGGGCATTTTGTATTGAAGAAGGCATATAGTTCACAGAATGAGATTATATATAATTGAAATGACAAAGATATAACAAGTAGCCAACTATAAAGTATGTCAAAATTGGTACACAAAATGTAGCTCCTACTTAATCAAAATAGGAAGCTAAATGTAATGTCCCTAAAATGTTTAGGCAAACTACAAAGATACCAAACACCTGTTCCTTTCCCAGTGAAAATGCACCTCTCCCTCCCATCTTAGATAATTATGTAGTATCTTTCCACCCTAACAATCACATTAGAACAAATTTCACTATGCATCATTGTTTCAATTTATCTTTGCAAATCAATGCAAATATTGTCGTCATTCTTTGACCTTTAGTTTGCCCTTTCCGTTCTTGTAGATAGAAGAGAAAGAAGAATCTGTGTGGGCTTCTGCTCTCAGCTGTTTGCTTTATTTTGTCTGTGATAGAGGCAAAATATTGAGAAACAGGATAAATGGACTAGACATAAGGGTGAGCTATTTTGCAACTATTTAAAATCATGCTGCAATGTTTACAAATATTTGACCGTGTGTCTGTTTGTATTACTGTTTATTTGCAAGCCTTTCCCTCGGTGCATGTTGTGACACCATCTATGGTTTTAGATGTAAGATTATCGACAAGAGGTTAGTAGGAAAGGTCGGCCTCATGGGTTTCTCTCATGTGGTCCAGGGTTCATACCCCCTACCTAGCCAATCATATGGGTTTCTCATATGATATAGTATCCTGCCACCTAAAGATTGTAGGGTCAGCAAGAGGGTGTGGAGACCCAATCTTCGGAAATGGGGTTTGGGTATTTCTGGGTCTCAATAAGATAAATAGGAACACTAGTTTTGATAGAATTACATATCCTGATGACATGATTAACAGAGCTATTTGCCAATTCTTTCATATCACAAAAGTCATGAGTTTTTATGTTAATTGTTGTTTTACTGCCTACTTTTAGGTTGTTAAGGCGCTGCTAGTAATTAGCAGGAAGAATTCATGGGCAGAAGTAGTCCATTGCAAGCTTATTAGCATGTTAGCAAACATGTTTTATCAACTACCTGAAGAAGCTGACGAGACTGTCTCAAGTACCCGCTTATTTGTTGTGGAGCAAGTTGATCTGATTGGTGGGATTGAGTTTATTTTTGTTGAGGTATGCTATTAGTTTATCTTGAAACTGAAATCAAAGGTTAGATATAGCAGCTACTGGATTCGAAGCATCTCACTAAGGTCCCCTGCTAATCATAATATTATCATCATCTTTGTTTCAAAGAAGTTCGTTTATCATTGGCGAGGTCAAACAACACTTCAATAATCTGTTTAAACAATTACTTCAGCAAATTAATGAATGGTGATGGAATTTGTTTCTATTCGAATAAGATTTATTAAAATATTTATGTAAATATATTCTTGTTTTATCAAACCAATATGTAAAAGTTCATATGATGTTTCGTTCTACCAGAAAAGTTATCTAATTCTAGGCCATAATATGTTTCTGTGATGCAGTATTCACTAGCAAAATCAAAGGATGAAAGACGAAATCTGTTTTTGGTGCTTTTTGACTATGTTTTGCATCAAATTAACGAAGCAAGCATAGCTACAGGAGGCACAGAGTATAGTGATGATGAGATTCAGCCTCTTGTAGCTCTTCTCACAATGGCGGATGCGTCTGAAGCCATTTATATCTGTATTAAGCTTGGATTGACAGGCATTGGGGAGCTTATGAAGAATTCTATTTCTGATGCAGTGTCTAGATATCCAAACAGTGAACGGCTAAATATGGTATGTATCAAAAGTTCGTGTGCGGTGTGTTTGAGTTGGTATTTGTGATTGCATTTGTGTATGTTTCTTTATAAAGGTGAGGAATTTGATTCTTCAAAAGTTTTATCACTGCACCTTTTAAGTCGATTATGTTTCAAGCCCAACTTGTCTTTTGTGTACTTTTTCATCACCCCTGTTTGCCGGCTATTGTTGGCTTGGACAGAGGTCAATGGACTGATGAGCTCTCGGGGAGTTTCACAAATCATATTTTATTTACACTTTCGTTTCTATACAAGTATGTATTTGGTTTTCCCCTCTTCTAAGTGGCATATAGGTGTGTGGTTTATTCTGGAGGTTTTCACTAGTTTCAGAGATTATCCGATTGTTATTTTTGTTTCTATAATTAGTGAAGTCAGTCAATCTTTGTCAATGTGCTGCTTCTAATGTTTATTTAACTTTACAGATGTTAGAGAGTGTAATGGAGAAATTTGGTGCAACCATAAGTTCATTTACTCATTTGGACATGGAGTTCTTCCAATTGATGGAAATAACAAAATCCTATAAGTCTTTGGATAGCATTGAAGGTGCAGTTCTAAGAAATGGCGTTGGCATGAAAGCAAAGCTCTCATGGGCCATTTTGCATTCGCTACTTCATTCTGGGAATATTGCTTACCATCGGAATGCGTATGTCTGGTTAGGCGACCTGCTTATTGCTGAAATTAGTGATGAAAGGAATTCAAGTATATGGTCCAATATTAAAAACATGCAGCAGAAAATTTGCCTTGCTGGTGGTCATGATTCTACAGTCGCTGCAGATGTTCCTATACCCATTTGGCTTATGTGTGGTCTTCTGAAGTCAAAGCACAGCATCATCAGATGGGGTTTTTTGTTTGTTCTTGAAAGGCTTCTCATGAGGTGTAAAATTTTGTTAAATGAAACTAAAACCCAGCCTTCACATGACAGTGATATTGGGAGCGTACACACGGATAATCGTCTTGAGAAAGCTAATGCAGTGATAGACATCATGAGTAGTGCCTTGTCCTTGGTTGATCAGATAAATGAGACAGATCACATGAATATTTTGAAGGTAATTGCTTAAGGATATCTTGACTAGATCTATGCATGTGGTCTTTAAATTTTAGAGATGCATAGTCACAAGGGAGATGCAACCGAAAAAGGCTGCTAATAAGCCAACAATTTTAGACCTTTTGACTTCAATACTTGAGCAATTCATATGCTGTAGTACTATTGGAAGTCATTAGAGAAATGATGCTGTGCACGAGAACCCATAGTATTTGTTTATTAAGTATTTGTTAAGGCTATATGAACGAGGCTTCAGATTTTGACATTATTTTGTTGCAAAAATAAAGGTTTATGAACTGTTCTGGTGGGTACCTTTTTTTGTCAAAAAGAGAAATGAAAAATTATAATGTTTTCCTTAACTTGTTTTATCTTGTTCTTAACAGATGTGTGACATACTATTCTCTCAATTGTGCTTGAGAGTTCCTCCTACAAGTGCAACAGAGGTAGGCGAAGACGCGCATCGTGGAAGGGTTCTTTTTCGCATGGATGGTAATAAGAAGGTTGACAATAAGGATAATTACCAGGATGTGTCTACCGAAGAAACTAGTGGCAGATCTGGCCAGGGTAACAACAATCCTCTAGAACATGGGACAGAATCGATGGCAGCACTGCTTCTTCGAGGACAAGCTATAGTTCCCATGCAACTGGTTACGCGTGTTCCTGCTGCTTTGTTCTGTTGGCCATTGTTTCAACTTGCCGGTGCAGCTACGGATAATATAGCATTGGGTATAGCGGTTGGAAGCAAGGGACGAGGGAACCTTCCCGGGGCTACGTCTGACATACGGGCTAGCCTTCTGTTACTTCTTATCGGTAAATGTACTGCGGATCCTACTGCTTTCCAGGACGTTGGAGGGGAAGAATGTTTTAGGTGATCCTAGAATTCCATGCCTGCCTTTGATGTGATTCCTTGTTATTATGTATTTCTTTTTTTGTGCGACTATGGCTGATATTTGAGTACTTTTTGGTAACAATTCAGGGGACTCTTAGATGATACAGACTCGAGGGTAGCATACTACTCCTCAGCCTTTCTTTTAAAGGTAAGAGTGCTTTATCCCCTACGATGTACAAATACTGAGTACGTGCTTCAATGGATTCTGCTAATCTATTAGTTTTGTATTTTGCAGCGAATGATGACAGAGAAACCTGAAAAGTACCAACACATGCTTCAGAATCTCGTTGTTAGAGCTCAGCAGGTGAGCTTTGTTCTGTTTTTGCCATTAATTTTAGTTCTTAAACAATGTCCTTTTTTTGTCATTAATATTACTGTATTGCCAATTCTTTTACTTTGATATGGTTTAAGTTTTAGAATTTGCAATCTTGAGAAAGAAACATTAAGCTGTTTGATATGACATTGTAGATAGGATACAAGTGCCATTTTGTAGTGAACTACTAATGTAAAGATTCCTTGTTACCGCCTGTATGGAATGTTTCAAAGAGACTGAATGAAATTAGCTTACCTGTGTCCCAAGTATAGAAATGCCATCTTGTAGTGAACTTATCTTTGAATATGATTGCTGACCATGCTTGAAAGCTGCTTTCTGGTTGTTCCATTATAACCTTATAAAGGTCATGTTATATGGCTGGTTAATTTCTAACTGTTAAGATTTTAGAAGAGATTGCTTTGAATTTTTGCCAACCCTGGCAGAAATAAGATCTTTCCATTTGCTTTGAGATCTGATTGTTACTTTATCATTCCATTACTGCTAATTTTGAGTCTTTTGACACCTGTTTTGTCCATGCAGAGCAACAATGAAAAGCTGTTAGAAAATCCATACCTTCAGATGCGTGGGATACTTCAGCTGGCAAACGATCTAGGAACTGGGTTGTAATCTGGCAATGCAGATTTGTAAACGTTATTCTCCTCGACCTTGTAGAAGATGCTCCCAAGCCCAGCTTCATGCTGCCACTGTAATGCTGAAATGGCATGTTCAAAATGCATGATACT
>NC_020497.1:16791567-16805972 GCF_000184155.1 Fragaria vesca subsp. vesca
CTACTTCGCAGATCTTCCTCTCAGATCATTGTACAGTTATGTAATGACTTGTTCAGGGAGATACCCTCTGTTTTGTAAAATATTAAGTTCATGTTCAGCCAAAGGATTCTAACTGGAGGCTTGTTAGCGAAGAAGTTACAAGTTCGTTCAGGAATGTTTTGGACGTGGTCATTGTTGTTCACATTGGGAGTCATCGTCTCAGCCATGTAGCTTATGTCCAGGTACCACCACACACCTTCAATAGCAACATAAATATTTGTTTGTGTATCTGTGCAAATATATCTATTTTCGATGATATGATAATAAGATTTTGCATCAAATTAAATCATCTAAATTTCTTCTTAGGTAATCTAATTAGTTACCTATTTCATAAATATTCAATATTCTCATTATTCCAAACTTGGCATTATTGGTTTGTTGCTGTGACATTATGTTGTACTTGTCTTGATTGGTTGCTTGCAAAGTCTCTTCTTATGTTTGTGTTTTAAAACATGTTATTCTTTCTGTGCAGGCAGTTAATGTGCCTTACAGTGACAAGAGACTTTGTGGAAACTCTGGGTATTATACTCTGTACAGAATCAAGATTTCTATTCCCCCCCAAGCCTTCACTTAATTTTTTGTCATTCCTGAAGGCAATCTTGATGCTGGCTTTTATGAAGGCATACTTGATTATGACATTTTTTTTTGCATTCCCTAACATAGAGGTTCATATCCTGAAGGCGACAGAACGAACGTAATGAAATCTTAGTCTCTTGTCTTGTATGTTCAGTGGGGACTCTATACGTGAGTTTTAGAGGGTAGACTGAATGCCATGATCTCTAATTTCATTATATGTTGTGGGCATCAGTGTCCGTTTTTTCAGGGCATCTCAAAGTGTGCTTGCTATGATTATTGGACCTGCATGGTTTATTTTTTGACATTGTAAATAGGTTATTCTAAAGGAAGTTGTTGAGTGTTGTAGAATGGCTGTAGAGAAATTTTGGTCATGTATGACATTTGAAGCGATTGATTTTCTAAGTATTGGTTTTAGTGAACTTAATGCAACATTTGAAAACATTTGATTTTCTAAGTATTGTTGAGTGTTATTCCGTTTTCATCATTACATGAACAGAGCCCTTGTTCATGCTCAAGAGCAGGTAACTTCATGCAAAGCAAAATTCTGAAAATACCGAGTCTTACATAAAAATGTCGATCAAAATGAAAGTACATCAATGGTGATTACAGTTACTGCAGTCATAATGCAACTATTTACAAAACTCCGAGACTGACTACCTTCACCGAGCCAATCTTCTTTCAGACTTGGCATCCATCTCTACTCTACTGTAGAATTGTGGAATGCGGATCCAGTGATCCACCATAACAGCATAACAGATTCGTAAAGCGAGTTTCATGCTCCGAATCTTCTCCAAAGCACCATTCTTGTCATAAACACGTTGCAAAGAGTAGACAAACCCTTTCCCTCCCCAATCGGCACTCTAGCTCTACTAAAAGCTGGTTCAGGGTGGTGACTTTCAGCGTTGGGAACTAGATGTATATCAGTTGAATCAAGTATTGGATGCATGATCATCTGTCCCATCCTCTGCAAAAGAGACTCCTATTAGAAGTGAAATCAGCAGGGCACACAAACAAACAGGATCTAAATAGACCAAAAAAACAACCCCGAGTAACTTTCTCTGGTTACAACTCATTGTGACAGCCTTGCATACCTTCCCAATAACTATTGAGGTCCAAGCTCCATCCTCAGTCCGTATCATCAACCCAAAAGATCTTCTGTGACATGGCTAATCAGTCCAACTTGAAAACCAAAAACTTAAAGAATGTGTGCGTGTAGCTTACCAAACTCTGAAAGTTTGATGCCATTGTTAATGCATCAAGCTTCAATATGAGCAGAACAAGTTGCCTGGTGCGATTCCCATCAAAAGACAAGTAACTAGAGGAGATGCTCAGCTGCTTGACTAGGCTACTACAACCTGGGTGTCTAATTAACAAAAAAGGTGAAAAGAAATTTGTAACATAGCTGATCCCTCTGGTATGAAAACGAAGAACATCAAGTAGGCAATTGTTATGATTATCTGCAGCTTACCAAATTAGCATTGCATCAGCTTGAAAACTCCGATGCCATTCATAATGCATCAAGCTTCAATGTAGTAGCGTCTGCTGTGTCTACAATATATCCCGCACTATGTAAACTGAGAAATTCTGTAACCTGAATTTGAAGGGGACATTCGATTACAGTTCATAAACTATCCGAGTAGTTATTGAAAATTTTGTATCTCAAAGGTCTGTGCAACATAAAAACCTGAGGGGTTGAGGATCATCTTGTCTTTGAGAAGTCCAGAAATCCTTTTAGCTCTATAAATGACTGAGAATCATCATTTCCTGTATATACACAACTGAAATTGGCTAATGAGCCTGGAGACTTCATAGACAAATCAGACATTGCAGACAAACATAGTATTCACACTGCTCTGCAGTTACCTGTATGTTTAAGAAATCAAGCGGCAGAAGTAATTGAAGCTGATTGGTGTGTACGCTTCGAAATGTGAGGAAGCCATGAGCTGCCTAGCCAGAAGCTACAAAGACAATGATTGATTGATGCTCAATTGATGTCACACTTTCACCTCAAATAATGACATTATTCTTTTTGACTAAATTATAAATTCACTAAGATCGACTAGCAGTTAAATGAAGCGACTGTGACTATAAAATATAGAAGGGAGACATACCTTTTCAATCATCATGTCCGGGGGATTGAATCATTTTTGACGATATATATGCTGATCAGCTGATTGATTAAGCTCCACCCTCATTCATCTGATTAACCAAAGATTTTATGTGACATAGCTCTACTAAGAACTGGTTCAGGGTGGTGAGTTTCAGCCTTGGGAACCTGATGTAGATCAGTTGAAATCAAGTATTGGATGCATGATCCACCTACCCCATCCTCTGCAAAAGAGACTCCTATTAGAAGTTAAAACAGTATGACACACAAGGTAGCACTGCAGCGGGATCTAGTGACCAAAGGAACAGTCCCAAGTCTAACTTTCTCCGGTGACAAGTCATTGTGGCAACATTGCATACCTTCCAAATAACTCTAATAGAAGTCCAGACGCTTGGACGAGATGTTCTTGACTCAGCTCCATCCTCAGTCATACTGATCAACCCAAAAGATCTTCTGCGACATAGCTAATCAGTCCAACTTGAAAACCAAAAACTTCAAGTTATGAATACACAAAAAGTGAAAAAGGTGTGCGTGTGGCTTACCATACTCTGATAGTCTGATGCCTTTTCTGAATGCATCAAGCTTCAACATGAGCAGAACAAGTAGCCTGGTGCGATTCCCGTCAAGAGATAAGAGGAGATGCTCAGCTGCTTGACTAAGGTACTCCAACCTGGGTATCTAATTAACCAAAAAGGTGAAAAGAAATTTGTAACATACCTAAGAACTCTGATATGAAAACGAATAAATTCAAGTGGGCTATTATTATGATTATGTGCAGCTTACCAAATTAGCATCGCATCAGCATGAAAACTCCGATGCCATTCTTAATGCTTCAAGCTTCAATGCAGTAACGTCAGCTGCGTCTACAAATCTACAATATAGGCCGCATTATGTAACTAGAGGAATTCTGTAACCTGAATTTGAAGAGGACATTCTATTACGGACTTACGGTTCATAAAGTATCTGAGTAGTTATTGAAAATTTCGTATCTGGAATGTCAGTGCAAGAGAAACAAAAACTTGAGGGGCTGAGGATCATCATGCCTTTGAAAAGTTTTTTCTATGCATGACCGAGAATCATCATTTCCTGTATATAAGCAACTTCAGTTGGCTAATAAGCCCAGAGACGTGATAGACAAATCAGACATTGCAAGAAAAAAAAAAAAAAAAACAATAATCACGTACACTGCTCTGCAATTACCTGTATGTTTAAGAATCAAGCCGCAGAAGTAATAAAAGCTGATAGGGAGTTCAGTATATGTGAGGAAGCCATGAGCTGCTTAGCTAGAAGCTACAAAGACCATGGTTGATGCTCAATTGATGTGACATTTTGATCTCAAATAATGACGATATAGGTATGCAGCTAACTAACCAAATTAGGATGCCATCAGCTTGACAACTCCAAGTCTCCAATGCCATTCTGAATGTGAACTGTACGAGTAGCCTGTTACAATTCTTGCTGCGCTCTACTGTGAACTCATGAAACCAAGAGAAAATGAAGTGATGTACGTATTCCAAACAGGGTTTGCCTTCAACTCTAAATTGCCAGAACATGCAAGTTTTATAAACACTAGTACCAAACTACCAACCCACCTCTTCATCTTGCATAAGTATCAAGAAGGAGGATGGATCAATTTTTGACATTTTCTCCTGTCCTAGCTATAAACCAGGTAGCATATCTGCAAATCATCATTTGAACAAAAATCATCATTCTGAAATTCAAGCTTCAATTCTACAATGGCAACCGAAAGTGATGACAGAGCTTCCCTATATATAAAGCACAAAAATCATAAACATATTAAGATCCTGACTTGTGCAAAGCTTGTTAATTTGGGAGACCAAAAATAAAGAAAGTTTAGGTAAACTAACCCCATCAAGTCTAAATTTAACCAAAAGTCCGAAAAATCTAAACTCATATCCAGTGCAAGGTCCCTTGTTCCCATCCTGCAAACACGCAATTCATTAGATGACTGGGAATAAAATGTCAAAATCATGGTGATCACAGTATCCATGCAGGAATTGAGAGTAACATTACAAGGTACTAGCAACATGATAACCAGGAAAGGCGATACCTAAGAACACTCATTTTCTGGTTCATGGGATCCGAGCCATCCAGGGACCGGAGAACTATCAAGGGAAAGAAGATGCCTATTTCACCCTGAATAAAAATTGTTGGTGTAAAGAACAGAGTATGACGATGTAATTTCTGTAAGTACTTGTGAAGATCATAGACACACCTTGAGACTTTCTCGAAACCGCAACAAAAGCACTACAAAAATTCCAGTTGCATACTGCAGGAAGGAAACTAATGATCAGAAGCAAAAATCAGATACAATGTATCTAAATCAGATGAAGAATATATGTAAACCTGAAATATGACGGGATGGCGAAACTGAAGTCCGCAACAAGGCATACGATAGGTATGCTTTCACCGAATCAATAAAATGGAAGTTTCTAGTAAATGGATGACCAACTCCTTCCAACAAACCCTGAAACACCAAGCAATAAATCACATTTTTCAGAAACACTAAAAATAAGTAAAAGGAAAGCACTTTTTATAAGTTAATGCCATGGAAGTCATCTTCATGTATTATACTATCTTCTTGTCTCCATCCCCAGTCTTAGAAGGAGGAAGCTCATACTTAAAAAATTCGAGAAATTACATCTAAACAAAACTTTCAAGTTATTTAACAATATCCACTGTGTTGTCCATAAAAGCATGCACATAAAATCACAAATGATCCGAATATAACCTGCAGAAGCTCAAGAGATAAAATCCTCGTCTTCAACGTAACTTCATTGTTATCTTCCTTCATGCCCATCTGCAAAACAAAGTTTTGAAATTAATCTATGACTAATAGGAAGCATCATGTTGCATGAACGACTCAACAAATAGAAGACATTGTACAAAAACACAAACCTTGCACAGGTTTCGGAAAACCAGTAAAGCATCACGTTGAACTATGCTCATACTCTCCAGGTCAATCCCTCTTATAAAAATAGAGCATCAGTTAGGCACATTATAAATAAATGTGCAACACTGGGTTTGTTGGGAATACATATCTTAAGGGCATAATATCATATCCAAACCTGGTTATCTTTTTGCCATCTTCATGATGCACAGCTTTGTCCAGGACGGCCTCTAAACCCTAAACATTGAAAGACGTACAATGTCAGTACAAAGGAAGCCTCGCAAGTTAAACTATCCATGATTAGAGACATAGTAAACAGTGGAAAGTGCAGAACTTGAGAGTGCATGAGGTACCAAGCACATCGGTTACTAAAGAATAATATGTACCTTGATGTCAGCACCACCTGCAAGATTATGAAGTTCCTCAACAGATGCAATGGATGTCTCTTTAGCCTGGTTAAGTTGATCTCCTAGAGTCATTTCTTTCTCTTTTTATGATGCTGATCATCTGCGTAAGCATTGCCTTTGATGTAGCTTGGTTGACAGGACTCTTACTACAAGTTCAAACTATGATTCATTAGCTGCTTTGAAATTGATATTGAGAACCTAATTATAAATAAAATAAAATAGGTACCTGTGCAGAGCAGACTCTGATAACTCCCAGCAAAGGTTCCCCATGTACTGCATTTGAAACAATATTTAATGATTGTAAGAACTATTTCTTGCCCTTCAATTTCTAGACAAGTATCAAACATTCATACGTCCATACAGAATATAAATGTGCTGATTGCATATGTACAATTGCACAAAGCATGAGCGACACTGAGTGCTGATGTACATGAGCAAACTACATGGATAGACAGACACAATGAACTAGAAAAATAAACTCCTACCCAGCGCAAGGTCCCTTGTTCCCATCATCTGTCTTCCAGACAGACATAAGATTCCACAATTTCATGTAAACTCAATTTATGATTATTCATAATGGCAAAGACCAAAGAGAGCTGCAGAGCTGGAAAAGTAATCAATTGTAAGAATCCATACCTTATCAGCAATTACTTTCTCATTTCTCGGGCCTTCTGCTTCAGCTTCTCCAGCCTCTCCCTCTGATAAAAGCTGACAGGGAGTTCAGTCTATGTGAGGAAGCCATGAGCTGCTTAGCTAGAAGCTACAAAGACCATGGTTGATGACAATATAGGTATGCAGCTCACTAACCAAATTAGGATGCCATCAGCTTGACAAGTCCAAGTCTCCAATGCCATTCTGAATGTGAACTGTACGAGTAGCCTGTTACAATTCTGTATACGATAAAAGCTTAATTAATAAAAAGGTAATAAATTTACAAAATATCAAAAGATGAACCTGAGCAAGGGATGTCCTACCAGGAAGTCCTACCATCCAACTTTGGTGTTCGGGATGTGAGAAATCTTGGCCCACTGCTCGCCTATTTCTTTTCTGTAAAGGTTTTCGAGAATGGGAGAGCCGCTGATGCGCAACTTCTGTAGTGGTGTCTTCCACAGGAAGTCCGGCAGTGCTTTTAGCTTCTGACAGTCATAAATTGTCAATTCAGAAAGGCATGGCATGATTGTAATCTTCTCAGAGTTCTCCTCTTCCACTCCTTCCAACTCTTCCCATGACGGCATGAAATGGATAGTGAGTTGTTTCAGCTTGGGGAATGATATGAAAATGGAAGATGACGAGGTTTTCCCTTGTTCTATTCCCAAAAACTCAACTCCTACCTTTGAGACTCCATAGAGATTCACTCCTTGATACTGAATAGTCAATGATTCAAGGGACGCCAGTTTCCCTAAAGAAGGCAAAACCTGACAATCGCATTCAACAAGGGTGAGCACTCTCAGGCGGTGTAAAGACGACAACCATGGGGAGAAGGCGCCTTTATAACCATGGATGAATAGAGATTCCAAACCTGGAGGCGGCTCTAACCCATTCATAATTTCTCTACCAAAACCTGGAACAAAGTTTAGACTCAAATCCAAGAGAGGCTTATTCACCAGAATTGCTGCATTCTCCGCCATCTTTGGATGCCCCCCCCCAAAGGTGAAGAGTAAGACTCCCTTGAAGCTGGTTCAAGTCTTTCAGATCTTCCAACTTGTTTCCATCTCCGACACGAAACTCATCTAGCGTTTGTAGATCTCTTAATTTCTCAATCCCTTTGATTAACCTTAGTTCATAACAGCCTCGAAGATGAAGATGCCTCAAGTTAATTAGCCTTCGCACATCTATTTCCTCGAGACTGTCGCAATAATCAAGTCGCAAGGTTTGCAGGTTGTATAAGCTACCAATGACGCTCGGTAATTCTTTCAGTCTCCTATTACCGGATAAATCAAGATACCTCAAATGTATCAATTCACCTATCTTCTTGGGAATGGACTCAATGAAGTCAATGAAGTCAATGAAGTCAATGGACTCAGACCACAGACTATTTCTTCGATTATCCAATAAGGTTAATGTTCTAAGGCTTTTCAATTCTACAATCAAGTCAAACATTAGCTGACCTGAATGAATGGGCTGGTCTATTAGAACAGTCAAGGTACGTAATCTTTTATAACTGAGCAGACAATCTAAAAAAGAGTCAGATGCATGTACCAAGGTCAAATGATGAACTTTATCATTTGACACCTCCTGTCTCTCACTAGCATCAAACTCAAGCCGTTTGCTTTCATTTTCGGTCAAATATTGTAAAAAGTCATGTACAATATCATGAATTTTACATGTTATGTTTCCATAACTCTTATGATCGACATCAATATCTTGAAAGAATGACCGCAACACTAAGTCATCAAAACAATTTTGACCGACTATCCACATTTCTTTGCTTCCTGTGGCATGCAGATAACTTTGTGACATCCACAACTCAATCAATTGATTCTTATTATAAACGTAATCTTTTGGAAATATAACACAATACAAAAGACATCGTTTAGTTGCTAGAGTCAAGTCATGATAACTTAATAGTAGTGGTCGAAAAACATCTTGTTGTATCTCTTTCAGTGTCCATGTTTTACTCTTTTGAACAGCTCGCCATTCATGAATTGTTTTCTTATTGAGCATGAGGCTTCCTAATGTCTTTGCAGCAAGAGGCAACCCATTGCACCGTTTCACAATCTCTAACCCAATATCTTTAAACTCTTTAGACACACTACTCTCATCCATGTCTGCACTGTAGTAGAACAATGACAAACAAAATTCTTCACTCAACTCCTTCAAAAGGATCATTTGAGTTTTTGCTTTCATAAAAGTAGCAACATTCTCATTTCGAGTGGTCATTAATACCCTACTACCCATAGCACCTTTTTGTAAATGTTTGATTAATTCTTCCCATTGACTACGTGTTGGGTTCCACACATCGTCTAAGACAAGAAGAAACCTTTTTCCCTCAAGCAATTCATTTATGCATTGCATCAAGGTTTGCAACTCATTTGAATTTTTTGAGGTGTTATCTTTATCTAAACCTTCAATAATAGCTTTAGCAATTTTGATCTCTTTAAAAGGGTCTGAAACACATACCCATATGCTCTTGTCAAAATGAAATTTGATCTTATCATCATTATAGACAAGTTGGGCAAGAGTTGTTTTCCCCATACCCCCCATCCCTACAATAGGGATGATCAGAGGAACCTCGTTTTCTTCACTACTCTCACTTAGCAGCTTGCTAATGATGAGAGTGTTTTCATTTTCTCGACCAAATGTTCTAATTTGGGGAAGAGAAGTAGTTTCTGATCTTTGAGGTAGTTCAGGGACTGCCCTTGTGGTGGTTTGAAAGTTAAAATCTTGTTTGTTTTGAGCGATCAAAGCTAAACTTTCATTCAGTTCCTTTATCTTCGCAGCAATTTTATGACGAAGAAATAACGGACAATCGACTCTGCCGAAGCGAAAGCAAGAGGAAGGAGAAGGGAAGCATACCTTCTTCTTATTACTAACAAGAGCTTTTGAGCTTTGTTTTTCTTGTTTCTCCAGTTGACGCCTGAGAACTTTAGTGATCCACTCATCCAGCACATCATCCATGTCGAAGGAAACTTCTGTCAGTTCACTCAGCCAACATCTCACGCTGGCCTCCGTCACTTGCCTTTGCTCTGCGTCCTCCAGCACAGCTTGAATAGCTTCGAGTTTCTTGGTGAGATTTTTGATTTCTTGCTTGACCCCGACCACCAGCTTCATCTCTTGTTCGATCTTGTCAAGGGCGAGAGTAGCAAAACGCTCTAGCAGAACGTCAACTAGGACTCCAGCCATGTTCTTACTTAAAAGGTCTGCTCGTGAATGGAAGTGGAAAAGAGGAGAAATATGGGAGTAGCAACTAGCGAACTACAGAAATTGAGTGCTATGATCCCAGCTTTATATATATATAGCATTCATCGTCTCAGCCTAATGTGTGGCCTGATATTTTCACACCAGCTTCTTACTAGTGCAATGATTGCAACCAACGGTAATTTCACACCACCGACAGTCCTTTTCTTATCTTGTTGAAGTATGCACATATGTAAAGACTAAAGACCATATGTTGCTTTCACCTTTTAACGCAAGTGGTGATAGAATTTGCTCTATGCACACTGTACGTAGGTGGCCCTTTTTGGCATCAACGTTTCTGTGCTGGATCAGATCTGCTTTAGATATGTGATGTTGATTTGTTTTAACGTGTCATCAACCAAAATGAATTATTGAAGAGATAAAAGAGGTCTCTACTTTTTCAGAGTGATATGAATCATACAATACACTGGAAAACAAAAGTGAAGATAATCCGGATGCATCTTTGTGGGGATAAGGGAGAAAGTTGCCTGAATTGGTTTTGGACA
Source organism: Fragaria vesca subsp. vesca (assembly GCF_000184155.1). Lineage (NCBI taxonomy): Eukaryota > Viridiplantae > Streptophyta > Magnoliopsida > Rosales > Rosaceae > Fragaria > Fragaria vesca. The sequence goes on from NC_020497.1 coordinate 16,802,011, forward strand.
TGTCAATATGCATAATTGAGAGTATGATATATACGAGGAGAAAATCATGTAGAAGCTAACTACGAAACTAATTAATCCGACAATCTCATGAATTTATCTATAAAGATACATAATTACATACATTTTGAGTGGAATGAATATTTTAGTAACAATACTAATTTATCATTATTGAATTTCTTTGGTTCTTGATCAATTTCTACAATTCTTAGAGGCAATCTTTACTCCTAGCTACTTGTTCCCCGCCATCAAATATCTCTCTGGTTTATTGATATGGTTTTTGAAACTTTCTTTACATCTTTTGCTGATGTTTTGAGATTAAATCAAGAAGTGAGGCATAAGTACATGTCCCCAGTTTTCTTTTATGCTGCAAAAGTTTAATTTTTTTTTTTTCGCAACATACATGTTCTGGAACGTACCCTGTATTGCTGTAAGCAAATCCGACATAAAGTTGCAAACACCGGAATGGTCGTCGACTACTTTGATGGTTGCAAACGAGAAGAAGAATATATATGGAAGTCCTCAGAGACATCCCCGACACCAAGAAGCTGATGGCTCCGCCCACAGTGTCCGCGAGAAGACGAGAAGACTCCAATTTATGGGTGGCTGTACAATGCTGCATATGCATACGGGGCTACAACTAAGGATTAAAATCTCTGCGATATATCCGATATATCTCCCGATATTTTTTTTATTTTTTAAGACCGATATAACTAGAGGGGTAAATATCTTATCTTCCACCGTATTTCTGATATTTCTCTGATACTGTCAAATATCTCCGATATTTCTCCAATATATAGGAAATATCTTCGATATTTAGGATATTTATGATATATCTTCAATATATTAAAAAAATATCTGTAAAAAAAATTCACATAAAGAAAAATCACATTCCAACAAATAGTAATTCCCTCGAATATGTCTAAATGAATATGGACAATCTTTTACAGTGAGAGGATTGAACAATTTTTCATATGAAGAAAATTACAATCATGCCTCCCAAGATCATGATCATGACTTTAGAAGTACTAGGTATGGAGCACAAGAGGATACCATGTATGGGAGGAGCAGAGGTGGAGCCATGATTTTTTTTTAAGGGGGCCGGCTAATATATAGTTAAATGAAAATTGATCTAATTCTTACAGATATATTTTATTAAGCACAATTGTCAATGTACATTAAAATTACTCGCTTGCTCTTATTTTTCATGTAAATTCTCCTAGATTTTAAATAGCTAGTGATGGTGATTGGTCATGGTATGCATCGCGTTACTTGATTATTACGTTTATTTAAAAGAAAGATTGAGTAATTAAATTGAATCATGTACCAAAATGAAGCTTTATTGGTCTATTAATTTTTCGAGCCAAATTGATCTTGCATTTTATTTTTTATCGATCTATGTCATTGTATTTTATTTGCACAAAGTGATAAACAAATATATTAAACTTTTGTTTTTTGAATAGATATGTATTAAACTTTTACAACTTGAAGTTTAGTGTTTTTTTAGTTATGAAATTGGAAATAGATTATAGATTGAAATTAATTCATGTATTTTATTTCTACTTAAGAAAAGTAAAGAAACCAAGAATTAGAGTGCAAAGTTTAGTCCACGTCTCATTTGTGTTCCTTGTCATGAGTAGTTTCCTATATATGTTTGGGGGGTGGCCGATCAAGCATAATCAACTATAAATTTTTACTTAAATCACTAGCTTCCTAGTTAGTAATCACTTATCAACCAAAGAGTCAAGGGTGACATGGCACCTTTTGGTCCTAACTTAGCTCCGCTCTTGGGGAGGAGGACTAGAGGTGCAAATGATGATCAAGATGTTGCTTCAGTTGTGCTAATTTTTGAGTCTATCAATTTAGGTAGTGGGACTGGAACCTTAAATAAATCCCAAGAAAGCAACAATCAATATGGTTATAATGTTTATGGTTATAATCAATGCTCATAAGTCAGTGATCAGTCATCCAGTTGGATTCATCACCAAATTGGTTGAAAATCTACATAATTGATCTATATATAAGGACCAACAAACTGAACGGTGGGAATTTAAAAATATAATCGAAAAGTAGGTGTAATCCCTCATCCCTCATATATGTCAAAAAAAAGAATCCTTTAGAGGAATGGCCTGATATACGTGTATATATATATATATCAACAGTAATCTGATTGAATTTGGTCTTTAAGTGGTTTAATTTCTTGTATCACACATATCAATTAATATAGATGACTGACAAAGATATAATATGAGAATATGAGTAATTCAAAACCAAAAGTTTAATTTGGTGGGCATCAATGTATGTAGTACAACTTTTATTTTCATCGATAATTTTAATTAAGCAGCTAACTAATTGTTCTATGTCAATGTGACGATTCATTTTCTGTTTTAGTATAATGACCTCGGTAATAACTGATAAGTTTAGTTGATGAAGTGGTACCGTAACTTGTTTTCCTTTAGCTTTCAATTCCAGACTTGTCGTCTCCAATATTTCCTGGAAATTAATGGAAACACATACAGACATGCATGGAAATATATATGATCATGACGCGGATGGTAAGCGATTGACTGTCAATATCACCATGTATGCATGCATGTTGGAATTGAACTTGGAATATACGTAGCTTACCATCACGTACAATTAGTCCATTACTGGCCCCAAGTTGTGGGAACTATTCTCGTAAGAAGAATATCAAGTTATAAAGCTTTTGTTTTCTAATGTCATAGTCAAAAGACTAGTAGCTCTGATATAGCAGTAATGGACCATTGCTAGTCAATGTCGTGCGAAGTGTGGCAAATGAGAAAGATTGATATTTTGTTTCATGTTAATCGTTGGCATTCCATTTGGTAATCCTGAAAATGGAATGAGAGGGACAAAGTCTTGAATAATTTGTTTGTTTTGTCAAGTCAAGCAGATGGTAATGATATAACCAATTGTTTTCACAGTAGATTAGATGTCGTGACAAAGCAACATTGTTTTCTTCTTCTTATTTTTCATGCTATTGACTTAGGAAAAAGAAGACCTACAAATGCAATATTCAAAGAAAATCATGTATCTAAAATCCTAATATTCTTTTCCGGATATCCCCGATATCTTTTTTTTAAAGTACTTATAGATCCACCGATAACGATATTTAATCTTTGTTCATACCCAAGGATTAAAATATCGATATCGGTGGATCTATCGGTACTTTGAAAAAAAAGATATCGGATATATCGGAGATATCCGGAAACCAATATCAGGATTTTAGATAGATACATGATTTTCTTTGAATATTGCTTTTGTAGGTCTTCTTTTTCCCAAGTCAATAGCATGAAAAATAAGAAGAAGAAAACAATGTTGCTTTGTCACGACAACTAATCTACTGTGGAAACAATTGGTTATATCATCATTATCTGCTTGACTTGACAAAACAAACAAATTATTCAAGACTTTGTCCCTCTCATTCCATTTTCAGGATTACCAAATGGAATGCCAACGATTAACACGAAACAAAATATCAATCTTTCTCATTTGCCACACTTCACACGGCATTGACTAGCAATGGTCCATTACTGCTATATCAGAGCTACTAGTCTTTTGATTATGACATTAGAAAACAAAAGCTGTATAACTTGATATTCTTCTTACGAGAATAGTTCCCACAACTTGGGGCCAGTAATGGACTAATTGTATGTGATGGTAAGCTACGTATATTCCAAGTTCGATTCCAACATGCATGCATACATAGTGATACTGATAGTCAATCGCTTACCATCCGCGTCATGATCATATATATTTCAATGCATGTATGTATGTGTTTACATTAATTTCCAGGAAATATTGGAGACGACAAGTCTGGAATTGAAAGTTAAAGGAAAACAAGTTACGGTACCACTTCATCAACTAAACTTATCAGTTATTACCGAGGTCATTATACTAAAACAGAACATGAATCGTCACATTGACATAGAACAATTAGTTAG
>NC_020497.1:16807649-16852278 GCF_000184155.1 Fragaria vesca subsp. vesca
TATATATATATATATATATATATATATATATATACATATATCAGGCATTCCTCTAAAGGATTCTTTTTTTTGACATATATGAGAGATGGGGGATTACACCTACTTTTCGATTATATTTTTAAATTCCCACCGTTCAGTTTGTTGGTCCTTATATATAGATCAATTATGTAGATTTTCAACCAATTTGGTGATTGTTAAGGTGTCGAGCAAGATTAAATCAATGAACGAACCAAATCTGTCAAACCTAAACCGTTCATGCTTATAATTATAAATCGTAAATGCCTTAACGATCACCAAAATTTCTGAAAATTTACAGAATTGATCTACTTATATAAAACTATATATTGAACGGTAGAGATGTGATTTTGTGATCAAAAAGTTGGTGTAATCCCCTATCTTTCATATATGTCAAAAAAAGGATCGTTTAGTGGAAAAGTCATGATATATGTATATATATGATAATCTCTTTGGAGCAACCGACTGTTTCCCTTATAAGTGGATAGTAGTAAGGATGAATCAAACTGAATGACTGATCATTGAATTCTGCGCATTGATTATACCCATAAACATTATAACCATATTGATTGTTGCCTTCTTGGGATTTATTTGAGGTTCCAGTCCCACTACCTAAATTGATAGACTCAAAACTTAGTGCAACTGAAATAACATCTTGATCATCATTTGCATCTCTAGTCCTCCTCCCCAAGGGCGGAGCTAAGTTAGGACCAAAAGGTGCCATGTCACCCTTGACTCTTTGGTTGATAAGTGATTACTAACTAGGAAGCTAGTGATTTAAGAAAAATTTATAGTTGATTATGCTTGATGGCACCCCCCAAACAAATATGGAAACTACTCATGCAAGGAACACAAATGAGACGTGGCAAACTTTGCACTCAATTCTTGGCTTCTTACTTTCTTAAATGAATAAAATACATGAATTAATTTCAATCTATAATCTATTTCCAATTTCATAACTAAAAAAAACTAAACTTCAAGTTATATAAGTTTAATACATATCTATTCAAAAAACAAAAGTCTAATATATTTGTTTATCACTTTGTGCAAATAAAATGCAATGACATAGATCGATAAAAAATAAAATGCAAGATCAATTTGGCCCGAAAAATTAATAGACCAATAAAGCTTCATTTTGGTACATGATTCAATTTAATTACTCAATCTTTCTTTCAAATAAACGTAATAACCAAGTAACGCGATGCATACCATGACCGATCACCATCGATAAAAAAAAAAAGCTTTCTAAATCACTAGCTATTTAAAATCTAGGAGAATTTACATGAAAAATAAGAGCAAGCGAGTAATATTAATGTACATTGACAATTGTGCTTAATAAAATATATCGGTAAAAATTAGATCAATTTTCATTTAACTATATATTAGCCGGCCCCCTTAAAAAAAAAATCATGGCTCCATCTGTGCTCCTCCCATACATGGTATCCTCTTATGCTCCATACCTGGTACTTTTATAGTCATGATCATGATCTTGGGAGGCATGATTGTAATTTTCTTCATATGCAATATTGTTCAATTCTCCTACTGTAAAAGATTGTCCATATTCATTTCGATATACTCGAGGGAATTACTCATCTCTGGAATATTTGTTGGAGTGTGATTTTTCTTTATGTGAATTTTTTTACAGATATTTTTTTAATATATCGAAGATATATCATAAATATCATAAATATCGAAGATATTTCCTATATATCAGAGAAATATCGAAGATACTTGACAGTATCAGAGAAATATCGGAGATACGATGAAAAATAAAATATTTATCCCTCTAAATATATCAATCCTTAAAAAAAAAATATTGAGAGATATATCCTAGATTTTAATCCTTAGCTACAATGCTGTGACGCCGGGAGTGGATCTGCTTGTAGAGGAACTTTGTTCTCATGCATAATATACTTGTGCGTGAAGTAGTTCCATGTGTCATCACCACCATAGCTGTCAGAAACTGGACCATTGCTGTGACGAGCATCATGATCATTGACCCTATTCCATTAATGATGGCATTATTTCGACCTGCCCCTCACAAAAACCCAAAATTAATTCTGAATAAGATTAACTGGAAATTTTCGATCTCCATCCTCAATGAAGATTGAGCTGCATGTATTTGGGTATGGTTTATGTATTGATCGCTATAGTTTAGTGAAGTTTTTAAAGAATTAACACCTTGATGTTTCTTTATGTGATTCTTTCTTTTCAAGACAATGTCTAACATGGGAGCTACTATTATCTTTGTTTTAACACACGCGCCTAGAACGCGCCTAGAAAAAAGAAAAAGCCAGAGAGAGAGCTGCTCCTCTCCTGGTCGAACGCTGCCAGCGTTCCTGCCGCTGCGTCACGGCTGGGAGAGGGTTCGGATGGGGTGCATATACTTTTGTCTACCCTAGCCTCAATCTACCATCTTGGGTTGGTGTCTGGTTTGGCTAGGAGGTGAGTGGAAGTGTCAGTTGCAAATCCGTTTCGACCGGGAAGGAAGGGAGATCTGGGTGCAGCGTTGGAAGGAGAGGTAGATTTTGGGGGTTGTGTGCCCCGATCTGGTGTTCTCTTGTTCAGATCGGGCTAGTCTGGGTATGTAGCTGATTGTGGTGAGGATCTATGGTGATCTGATGTCAGATCGGATCCTCATCAGTGTATTTGGTGAAATGTCCCAGGGGTTGGTTTGAAGTTAAGGCGAGGTGGGCTGCGGATCTAAAAAATGATGCTTCGACGGCGGCAACGAGGGAGGCCGGTGGGTGCTGGCCTCGGTTTTCATCTGACGATAGTATGGCGGAGGCGCTGAGGGGCGAATTTAGGGGTTGCTGATGGTAGCAGAGAAGTTGGGGTGCTCTTGGGTCTGGGCCAAGGCTGGCTTGGACTGGGCCTCGGATGGGGCTTTTGGGCCTTTCCAGCTTTGGGTCTGGTTTCGTTGACCCATGAGATTTTTCTGCATCTCTTGTTTATTTGCTTGTTGTGTCTGCTTGTTTTTTGTTTATCTGTGTTTGAATAATTTTGATCCTTTGTGGTCGTGCTTGGGCTGATTTCAATGCACCGCTGATATAGTGATGACAGTTTACACCCGCAATTATCACGTGTATTCACTAATCAGGAGGCGGAGTTGACTCGAGCTGTTGTCCTGCATGGGGTTAGAGCCGCTACCCATGGGGGATGCTGACGCTTTCTTACCAACTATGTTGGCAGTTTTTCGGACGAGTCTTCTGGTCTTGATGATCATTTTCTTGTCTCATGGTGTACAAGAGTTTTGGTAGCTCTTTTAGGAAGTAATTTTTCGGGCATTTCGGTCTGAGATTTGTTATAAGTGGTCCGTTAGTGGCCTTGCTTGTATTATTCATACCGCTTGTAACATCTTCCGGATGAATAATATTTCATTTGATCAAAAAAGACAATGTCTAACACGCGTTTAAGGAAATATCTGCATCCTATTTCTGAGATCTATATGAAATCTCCGTCATCGTTTTCGCCATCCCTAACCGCAATCCATTTTGCTAGAGAGTTTCAGTGTTAAACTAATGGATGATGCAACAAGTATATAATGAATTAATAACCTGCAGTAGAAGTAGTCACAGAATTAGCAGCAGCATCATTTGTAAGAATATACAAGAGTGTGGCAGTGAGAGCCTGCACGGCTTGCGAGAGGACGACGCCTCTGATGACTGTCACTTTGGAAACGAGGTGGTTTCTCTTGTCTCGCTCCTCTGCGCTTCAAATTTATTATTTCGGAAATGAGTTTTCCATGGAAACAATGAGGGCTGCGTACAGCCAGTACACTATGATAGGGACAAAGGTTCCTAGTACTTCATCAGAAGCAACTATTCCCATGAATCCCATCTCACTTACAGGCTTGTAGCTAATTTGATCATTTCTGGATTTAGTTTGACACGCTCATTCTTATAATCCTACAGGGATTCCGCCGATAAGTACTATATAACAATATTACGTGCACTAGCTAGGTTACTTGTGGTGAAGGCATAAATGCAACCCTTTCTTTCTTCAAACCTACATCGATTATTTTCAGCCCATTCACATCTGAAAATAAGGGTTCTTCAAACCTAGATCAAGTGGCATGGCTCGGGTTTATAGCTTCTTCACCTTCTCTCACTCAAAAAGAATGCCAACTCTCAGTTTCTCCGATAATATGTGTTCAAGTTGCTACATAGAAAAGATATTAAAACGTACAGTATATAAATATATATTCCCACAAGATTTTGTCTTATTAGACACGTGTCAAGTGGAGAAATTATGTGGGTTTTATATTTTCCCTTTTAAAATTTTGGAAAACTAGCAATTTTTGAGCTTATTGTTTACATTTTTAGTTCATAAATAGGACTTTAGTTCTTGAGCTTCCCGTTATTATAACTTGTAACCTTCATTTTACAAGTTGATGTTATAGATGGTTCAAATATTAAGCATTTTTCCGATCATGATGACAGTATTCATATTATATTATGATATTTGTTCCTTTAATATCAATTATGAAAAGAATGTCATTTGTTTTTTTTGACGTGATTATTCGAATGTCACACGCACGTTCATCACACATCTATGAATTTACAATAATTTTTCTATGATCGATAATCACATTACTTGCTTATTCAATTTATTTAAATTATGAAAAGTTCCTATATAGACAGCGGTGTAAATACACAGTGCAATTTTAGTCATGCATTCTCATTTATATGTGGAGACCACTGTCAATATGCGCATCAGTGATATCATATACTGAATGTTTTCTGACGTATATTAGATACACGTTATGTATTGAATAATCTCCGTTCTCCAACATAGACTAATATTTTTTTTTGCCGTAAAAAGGTTGCCACCATCTAGAGCAAGCTAGAGTAACACAAGAACCGATCGACCTAATTAAAGATGGAGGTAGTCGAACGGTTAAGAAATGAAACAATACGAGAATTCAGGGATGTACAAAAAATAGAAGAAAAAAAGAAAACAGAGAGCCTAACACCAAATCTCCCAAACAACAAGGGCCATAAAAACAATTTCACATATTCAAAACCCCAATTACTTCTGAGGACACACCGAGAGTAGCAGTGTGAGTGATTTAGGGTTTAACAAGGGCTTTTCGCCGGAAACAGAAAACTCCACCGTCGATCCAGAATGCGGAGATCGATCGCGAGCCTGGGCGAGTCCCTAGGCCGAGGGTTCAACACGACCTCGTCGTCGGAGAAAATCGTCGCCTCCGTACTCTTCGAGAGGCTCCCGGTCGTTATCCCCAGAATCGACCCCGTCGTCTATGCATTTCAGGAGTTCTCGTAAGTTCTAATCTCTAGTTCCTAAAATTGAATCCAGATTCGATTTGATGATTGTGTTTTGCTCCAGAATTTCATTAGTTGAAGGAAAAGAAAAGTGGAACTTTGATTGCTTTAGTAGAGAAATGAAGGAAAAGCATGAGAATTTGATTGGTTTGTATAGTGGAAGACTGTATGGAGTAGATGATTTGAGCTGGGCTAAGCTCAGTTTTAGAGTTTCTAAAAGATTGGATTCAATTTCTGCGAGTGATGCGCTTTTTTGTTTGTTTACAGGAGCTCATGTTAGTTTGGTGTTTTGGTTTTTGGGATTTGTAGGTTTCGGTGGCGACAGCAATATCGACGCAGATATCCGGATGAATTGTTAGACAAGTCTAATGCTAGGTGAGGTTTGTTTTAAAGGTTGATTAGTTCATTGGATTTGTTACTTTGATCGCGACTGCATTGTGTGGCCGTTCTTTTATTTCTAGTTTATCAAGCACTTTCCGGCTGTTGCCTTCTTCATCTAATTACTGACTTTAACTAAATTGCACTCTGTCGTTGGTGGTGATCAGGATTTTTTTGATTCCTGATTTGTTCTTATGTCCAGTATTAGGTTAGTATATTTACGGGTTTCAATGGCTCCGACAACTTACAGTTAGTTAAAGTTGATGTTTATTTGTTCTGGCAAGTTCAGTTTCTTTTTGTGTTGCAAAATGTGATTGTCTTAATATAAGGAAACCTTTGCAAGCATTCTTTGGGACTAATCATTCAAAGTTATATAAAGAGATAGTGTTGATATTAGTATGAGGAAAGATGATGTTAGTAAACTGAAGCATGATTCATGGTTTGTATTAATGAATCAACCGAACTACCTTTGAGATAGGACTTGTCAATTCATTCACCCAGTTCTAGTTTTATGGGAAGCACTGAAACAGTATATCCATGCACAGAGCGATTTTATGAAATGTATTTGATCAAGTCCATATTCATTTTTTCCAATTATTGCATTAGCCTTGCAGAAATGACGCACAAAACAGTGCAAATAAAATGCCCAACTCTAGTATAACACTTACATTTGGTGAACAGGGGAAAAGGAGACTACCAAATTGATTATGTACCAGCTCCGCGGATCACTGAAGCTGACAAACAAAATGATAGAAAGTATGGATTATAATTTTGGTCTATATAGTTATAAGAATCTACATTTACTTCTCAGCTTCTTTCTTTCTTTGAAATTACAGAGCTCCTAAAATTGCCTTTCCATTAAAATTGTTCTACAGCCATCTTGGATTTAAGGTGGATAAAAATTGCTAATGGTTGGATATTTGAGTGATTACTATGGATAATTTGTTTGTCCTTGCTTCTTGGTTGATCATGGGAGTTAAACTTTTGTAAGTTTTATGGCTGTTATAGTGTCAGAGGTCTGTATGTAATATCATATTAGGAGATAAATGTAAGAAGAATTAAGAATTCATTAAAGATTTGTATGTAGAACTTATGAGAATGATTTTGATATCAAAACGCAATAACAAAAAGCACTTGATTCTTCTTCTTTAGGTCATTGCAGAGAGCACTTGACAGTAGACTTTATCTTCTTATCTATGGTAACACTTATGGATCCCCTGCTGGAAAACCAGTCTGGCATTTTCCAGAAAAAGTTTACGAGTCTGAGGAGACATTGCGGAAGGTGATGACTGTTATATGATGCCATATATAATGCCTATGAATTTCTTGTATACATATGTATATGCTGAATAGATACCATTTTCTTCAGTGTGCAGAATCTGCGTTACAGTCTGTCCTAGGTGATCTATCCCACACATATTTTGTTGGAAATGCTCCTATGGGACATATTGCAATGGAGTCATCAGAGAATGTGACCGACTCTCCATCTTTCAAGGTTGGTTTTTGCATATTTTTTGTTTTACGCTGGCTTGTGCAGATAGTGATAATAATCCTATATGTATGCTGACAATTACATCCTTTTCTTCCCTGTCTTACAGCAATTCTTTTTCAAGTCTCAAGTGATTGCAACGAACAAGTTGAAAATTGGGAAGTGTGATGATTTTGTTTGGGTGACCAAGGATGAGTTGATGGAATATTTTCCTGAGAAAGCTGAGTTCCTCAGCAAGATGATCATTAGCTGATCTGGCAGATCTAATCTCTTTTTGCATAAAATCTTTGCAATTCAGACACAGGAAATCTTATCAATTGTTTATTAAAGAGTGAAAGCTGACATAGAGAATCGTAGGCTGTAGAATGCTGCAATTAAAGTTTGTTTTGTGGCTTGCTGTTTACTGGCTGAAGCCCGGCTAAGTACTGGATTTTTTCCGATAGTTGTTGCTTCAATGCTGCCCCCTTTCGGATGTTTCATGTACTTTCCGTACCATTTTTTCCCTGGTAATAAATCTACTTACTGCAATGTTTCATGTACTTTCCGTGCTGGATTTTTTTTGCTGTTTACTGCACTGTTCGCAAACTGTATCTGTTGAAGCTTCATTTTTGGGATGTGCTTGGTTTTTTCTACATCTTCTGGAATAATATGAATAACAGCGAAAGATTAGCTTATTCTCATTTGTCATGTTAAGGTCGGGAGTCCTTGTAGATCAATCAGGAATCAGGTGCACATTCCCCAAATTTAGGCTACAAGAACTAGCAGCTGAAAGTTTAGCTTATTCTCTTTAACATTCACTTCCTATCATAGACAATTATGTATACTAGTTTAGAACCCACGCAATAGAAGAACAAGCAATAGCAAAGAATGGATGAAATAGTTGACAATAACTTTGAATTATGATCTCTGCCGACCTTGTGGACGAAAGCAAGTAATTTACATACAACAGGTGGAGCAGTTAATTAATTAGTAAAAAAAACACAAAATCAAAAGAGAAATCATGTGTGTCGAAATCTAGCTGAGTTTGCACTAGTAGTATTGTGGCTTCATAACGGGAGAGCTCAGTGGGAGCAACAATGCATCTTATTCGTCTGCAAAGCTCCACAACAACCAGAATAGAGAGCATAAAAACGTGAACAACAGAGAGACAATCTTTAAGATTCGTTGTCTTTTCTCCTGGTTCAGCTGATTGAATATCTCAGTCACATCTACCAAGTGCCGGCCCTCCATGTATGAATTGACGTTATGATATAGGTGTGGGAGAGACAATAAAAGCATAAACCACTGTCTAGTTACAAGAAGAATGGCGCAGTGAACTCCTTGAATGATAAACTCTGGCAAAACAGTTATGTTTATACGAGATGATGTATCATATGTGTTGATCTGATCGAACTCGAGGTCGGTTAGGGTCTTAAATTGGAAAACCACAATGCCTAAGAGAATGAAGATGAAGAACAAACTCAAAAGCGATGATAGTATCTCCATCACAGATCACCTCTTTCTTTCGGTATCGATAGTCTTTCTGCTGTCTGTGTTTTGTTGATGCAACTGGAAATCAAAATCTCGGTTCTACTCTTCCATCTTGGAGGTTAGGTATTTATAGACAATATTATGAATAAACATAATCCTATGCTATTAGGACTAGAAATCCCATTTAGACCAAAATAAATAAATAAAAAGTAAAAAAAGGACTAGAAACCCCAACAAAAACCCCTATTACATCCTGAGTTTAAAAGATCAAACAAAAATTATGACATATATCAGTTAGAGCATCAGCCAAGAAATTCGCTTCACGCCAGACGTGAGAAAACTTGATTTCTGCAAATTGAGTAGCCAACAACTTGATATCTTTGACTAAAGTAAAGATCCGCCAAGAGGTGATGATCTTGTTATTGATACAGTCAATTAAAACTTTGGAGTCACCCTCGACTTTGATATGATAAGCTTGATGGTTTAAGGCAGCTTGGAGACCTGCTCTGAGGGCAAAAGCCTCAGCACAAAGCACATTAGAATGTCCTAAAAATTTAGTAGAGGCAATAATAGGGTAGCTGTGAGAGTCTCTAATCACAAAACCTGCAGAAGCCTTTTGATCATGGAGAATAGATCCATCAAAATTCAGTTTCAAAAAAGAAGGTGGCGGAGGGTACCATTTAATAAGTCTAGAACAAGGCCTTCGATTCTTAAAGTGAACTTGTGAAGCATGAATCTGGATCATGGAAGCAGCAGCATAGGAAACTTGAATAGATATTTTATGGATATTTCTGAAAATCAAGTTATTTCTAGCGTGCCAAATATTATAGGAGAGAAAAAAAACTTTGTAAAGTGATTCTGGATCATCCAATTGTTTCGAAGCACAAAGAGAGAGTCACAAGAATAAAAATCAGTAGTGGGGATATTAATACCAGCATAGTGCCAAATCTCTTTAGCAAAGTACCAATCAGAAAAGAGATGTTTAGAACTTTACAATTCAGAATGACAAAAGGGACAGAAACGGTCTTGAAGCTGATAAGAAAAAATGATATCTCTAGCTTTCAATCTTCCTCTTATTAATTGCAAATCAAAAACCTTAAGTTTTGGAGGTTAAGGCATTTCCCACATTTTCTTCAAAACAAGAGCTTTAGAATGTGTTGGAAGTTTATTAAGAATAATATTAGAAGCATATTAAACAATGAACTTACCATGGGGAAATTTTCCAGTGCTCCTGAAAGACCACGTGAAAGACCATGGCCTGTAGGTCCCCATTACAAAATGATCACCAGAGTCAAAATGAGAGATAAGTATAGCTTGAATAGAATTCTTATTATTGCATGGGTTCTTTTGTAGACAATTCTTGAGTATCTCTTATTTGATTCAAATTGTTAATTTGCGCTCAATTTATTAAAACATCGGTTGCTTATTCGTTTTACGCTTTAACTAGTTTATAAACCCTTTAGCTTTCTCGTTTTAGAATCGTTTTGCTCTTCATCTATTCAAGCATAGACCGAACTAACCTTTTTTTTTGGACTGAACATGACGACCTGCAAAACGAAATCAAGCTTCTTCAAGAACAAAATCAATCTAGTTACAAGAGCAATTAAATCTGTTCAATGGACGACAGAAAAAAAAAAAAATTAGACGAACTGGGCCAAAGCGGGTTAGGCGGAGCCCCGGGTCCGCTTGGCGGTCTGTAGAGTAGTGGGCCTACGCGGGCTGGAAGGTCCCACCTTTAAAGGGTAGCCATATCCTGTTCGACTCTGTGACCCTTTGATCGGTTCGCAAATAAAAGGTCTTCTTCTTCTCTCTTCTCTTTCTCACTCTTCAATCTCACAGGGTCACCCAGACCTTGACCACCTTCCTTACTCGGAATCGCTGCCTGAAATGGAGCCCGACGGCGCCGCGCCGATGCAGGTCGACTCCGCGGCGGACAAAGGCCCTAACTCGGCGGAGCTCCAACTCAATCCCCCCAAATCCAGAGAAGAAGGCGAGCTCTCCTCCGATGACAATGACGTAAGATTGCGATTCCTGCCTCGATTTGAGCTTAGTTTTTGCGTTTTGTAATTGATTGTTTCACTGCCTGAGTATTGTGCGTAGATTTCTGGAAATTTCTGGAAATTTAGAATCGAAAATTTTGATGTTATATTGGTTAGTGGATAAGGTTCTTCAGAGATTGATTCGGAAGCTCCGATAGTTTGATTATCAATGTGCCTTTGATAATGCCTTTCTAGTGTTTCTATTTTCATAATAATTGTGTGCTCTGATTATGATCAGTTAAAAGAATCTACGGAGTTTTTTGTACAGGAAAATCGTGTTTTATCAGCTGCACGATCGAATGGTACTAGTGTACTTACTCCAGGGCCCATGCCGGTTCCATCAGTGAACAAAGTCACCCTTGTGAATCAAGCGGGTGAGTCTTGCTTTTCGTTACAGGGAAAGATTTCTATTTTGTTTTGTTTGAAAGATTCGGCTGCGTTATTTCATATATACTGTCGTGCCGAGCTCCTTTCTTTGACCAATTTGAGTAGTCTTTGGCATGCGGATGAAATGATTATGTGCAGATGTGAACACCTTGTGTGTGTAACAAACTAGTGTACTTATCGGTGACTCTTTTATGTCGCTCTGAATATCATGGTCCCTCATGATTCAGCATTATGTACTAGATTGTCTGATGGACTTATATGTTGATCTTACAGGGAAGGCTGTATCTCCCACAAGCTCTGCTGATAATCAGAGCCAAAATTCCAAGCATCCTGTTTCCCAGAAGAGCAATGATGCGAACAGAGTACCATTAAAACCTGCTAAACCTGGATGGCGTCCCCCACATGCCCACTCGGGGCCAAACAATCTTGTGATAAGCTTCTCAGATGATGATAGCCAGAGTGATTCTGAAGAAAAAGAGCGTGGGAAACTGAAAGTCTTACAAACTAAAAGTAATATTACTCGAGCGAATGCTAATGGAAAACCACCCTTTTCTTCTATTGCAAAACCAAACAAGTTGGGACAGCCTGCCAGGAATGTGAACAAAGTAATGCCGAAAAAGTTGTCTATGAATCGCACGTTTATCACATCAATGGCGAATATCGGTGGAGTTAATTCTAGAGATTCAGTGCCATCATCAGTTGAGCAAAGATCTCGAGTTGGAAATTTCTATTCCATGAACAAAAATATAGTGAACAGAGAGCGTGGAAATGAACTTCAAGACTTGCGACAGCAGATTGCACTGAAGGAAACTGAACTGAAGCTCAAGGAAAGTGAATTGAAGCTTAAGTCTGCCCAGCGAACTAAAGAATCAGTTACATGCAAGGATGAGAATGCTAAGGGCCTGCAAAGAGATGGAGCTGGACAGTGCAGTATAGGAGATTCTGATGTTCTGCAGATAGAACCACAAGAGCCAGATAAAAAGCGTCTAAAAGTCAGCGGCACTTTTTCCACTCAGCTAACTGCACTAGGCCCACAGGAATTACCTGTTGCAAAACCTTTATTACCATCAAAAACCACAGCTGTGGAGGACCATACTCAATTGGACTCCAGTAAGATTGATTTTGTCCAAAAAGAAAATCAGGTGCGCCCAACAGAGTCTAGCATTGTAAAATGGCAAAATCCTAATGATAAACATGTCTCTGGAATGTTGGGAAATATACATACTGGACTGAAAGATGGTCAGTAACTTGCTTTCCCTCTGTCACACTTAGTATGGTTAACAGTTTTGAGATGCTGCATCAACAAGAATGGTTTTTGATATGCAGGTGCTGGCATCAATGCTAAATACATCCAGTCCGATGGGAGGGGTAAGCAGATAGATTCTTCTGTTGTACCAATCCAGGCTAAATCACTGACAGATGTGGGTCCAAATAACTTGGTAAGTGAACATGTCAATCACTACAGCATTGCAGTGTATTAGCTTCCTAAAACTATGTTGTAGGTTGACTATCATATCTCCTCCCTAACCTAACATAGGTCAGGTTCAAATATGATGACCTAACTTATGTATATAGTGAACTTTTCATTGTGTTTGTTAATAATATATCTTAACTTTGCAGAATGGTGTGGAGTTGAATCATAGAGAACCTGGATCCTTAAACAATCCAATATCAGGAATGAATTTAATGAGAAGCGGTCACCATCCGGAAACCATAACTGCTGACAAGAGACCTGAGCTCTCATTCTACAGTACATGCCAGGTTTGTTTTCTGTCTGGTTGTATTTTTCCCTGTATCGATTATTTGTTAACTATGTTAACACTTATTCTTTCTATTTCACTTGTAGGCACTGCTAAACAACAAAAACCTCTCAGATTGTGTTGGTAATGCAAACGTTACGGGAGATGACAACATGAAGATGCAGTCATTGGTTCAAATGGAGGAAATGCTAGACAGGAATCTGGAGGAAGCACAAGAGCATAGGCGAAGGTGTGAAATTGAAGAACAAAATGCTCTTAAAGCTTATCGTAAAGCACAGAGGGCTCTTCTTGAAGCGAATGCTAGGTGTGATGTTCTTTATCGGAAAAGGGAGCAATATTCTGCCGACTTTCGTGCTTATGTTATCGATAATCCCAATTTGTTATGTTCCTCAAGGCAGCACGAACAAGGTGGATTTGAGTTGGATCACACTAATAACTTGTCTGAAAATGTGAATTTAACGCCCACGTCAAGCCATCAGATGCCGCTGGAGCATAATGATTGCAATCTAGCGGTTATTGATTCCAGAAACCAAGGTGTTTACACTGCTCAGATCCCCCATTCGGATCAGCATTTGAGTGGAGAAAACATTGGCTCAGAACCATGCAGTGAACCTGATGCTAGTACATCTGAGCCAGTGCCTCTTTTGGGAAATAATGGGACAGATGGAGTTTTCTCTCCATCTGAACCAAATGGTTCACAGAATGAAGATGATGATACATTTTCATTTGAAACTGAATCTGTTCGACGCGTTAGTGGATGCCATATTGTAGACAAACAAAAGGAGACAGATACTGAAGCAAATAAGAAAATGTCTATTGACCCGAACGAGGAATCTTTACTTCTCGAGAAAGCTTTGAGGTCTACACTATTTGCAAAGCTAGGAACAAAAAATGTTTCAAAGAACAGTTTCGAATGTAATGTCGGGATTGCAGTGGAACGAGAGGCTGAAAATGATGCGATTAGTGAAGGACCACCTCAAGTAAATGGGAGTTCTCCCTTCTCAGAGATGGAGAAGAATCAACAATCCAACATTGAAGGTGGTCTCATTTTGAGCTGATATTCTCATTCAAAAACATAAGTGTCCATTTTGCAATTATAAAACTTCTTATGCATACCAAAGTGTTTACAGCAGTTAGGTCTAATAATCTGAGTTTAACACAATACGGTTATTTCCATGTCTTAAATTTTTGTGAACTAAAGGATCTTTGTGGTGATGAAGTTATATTTGAGATATTCCACAATGATTTGTTAACCATGTATTTTTTTATCATGCTATTATTCAGGTTTTAATATATGTCTTTACCTTGTAGGCGCTGATGGGCCAGAAAAAAGTTCCACTGAGGCTCCTCTTCAGATCCAGAGAGAGCATTCCATCGAAGATGTGTCTTTGAACTCTCATTCCAGTGGATATTTTAAGGACAGATGTTCCTTTGGAGGTGATCACTCATTGGCTTCTATGATCTTTTCGCCTTCCAACATCTTCAGTAGTGCTTTTGGGTATATGAAGGTTATACACCCAAACAATGTGATGGAACATCAGCACAGAAGTCTACAAAGTGGAACTTGTGATACTAATATTGAAGAAGGTGCTTGTGTGAACTCTCGTAAAGTGCAGTTTAGCAGTACCATGATAGACGCAACGAAAAAGACTCTGGTGAAATCATGTGAAAGAGAAGATGCCTCTTATACCGCTGGTCCTGCTGTTGATCCCTTTTGGCCACTTTGCTTGTATGAGCTACGAGGAAAATGCAACAATGATGAGTGTCCTTGGCAGCATGTTAAGGACTACTCTACCACCGATATGTCTCCACGTCAGCATGATAATACTGATAATGCTGGTATGACTAATCCCTTCATAAATTTTTGACTTACATATTGTTTCTTGCATTCGTGAAATGTTCTTTTCTCCTGCAGCTTGTCAGGTTGGACAACCGTTATGCAAAGAAAAGTGTGATAATTCAGCAAAAGTTCCTTGGCGTCACAATGTTATGACTTTACCAACTTACCTTGTTGGCTTAAGTACTCTAAAAGCTGATCGGTGTTCATATGATTCTGTTTTAGCACTGAGAAATGGTGAATGCTGGAAGAAGTGTTTCAGCCTTTTCTTAGCATTATCAAAGTTGTTTCAAAAGGATATTCCTGCAGATGGGCCAGTCTTGCATGGAAATGGCGGTCGCATCGAGGTCCCAGTGAGTTGGAACAGACAGCCATCATATTTCCAGAGTAGAAATAGCAGAGTGGTTTGTTAATTGATTTGCTCTTTTCTCTCATTCATATCCCTAATCTCGCATGCTTCTATTGTACCTATACGTAGTGTTGCATCATCAATGCTGTGAAATATTTGGCAGTATCTAAACCTTTATCTGCCCTGTATACCAAGCTTCTAAACTTTTATGCATATCAAGCTTCTGAACTTTTATGTGCCCTGCATACCAAGCTTCTAAACTTTTTGTGTGCATTACTGCATTATCTTTGCTATCTAGCTTGCATATCAATCTTGATCATAATCTGTTCATTATATGCATCAGTTGATTCAATTCTGTAATGTGTAATGCTTTTTAACTATCTTGCTGTTTGAATGGTCCATCACCATGTTTCTACTAACTTCCGTTCTCACAATTTGATTACTTAGAATCAACTGGATCAAGCTTTGGTTGACAATGAGGAATTCCTGGAGAAGGCTCTTTTAGTTTTCAGTCAGGAGGTCAATGCTCTTGAGGGTATGAAAAAGGTAACAAGCATTTGTGTGACCACAACTTGTTAGTTCTGATCAGAGATTTGAGTATTATCTTATATTTTTGACTTTTGCAGGCTCTTCCTGTACTGTCACTAGCTCTTGAGGCTGATCCAACATCCGTGGTTCTCTGGGTCTTTTATCTGCTTATTTACTATAGCAATATGAAGTCAGTAGGGAAGGATGACATGTTCACTTGTGCGGTATGCTATTACATAATTCCTACTCTTGCAATATATATCTTTTTTCTTTGAAGTATGAAACTTGGGGTATTTACAGTGGGTACATCCCTACAGACATTTTTGGCATTCAGGAATTAGTTATACTCTTTTATAGTAGGAACACACAAGCTATGTTTATCTTCGTTTCTTTTTGACCTGTTTAAAGTGCTCTACTTCAATTTTGTGAGGTCAGGTTTAACGCCCTGTATGGATATTTTAATATAAATTTTTTGTTTTGAAAGCTGTAGATATTTTGATTCTTAGTCGCACTAATCTTCCCATTGGACTCATTAAACATTTTTAATATATATATTTTCTTAGTTTATATATATGTATATATACAATGCTGATCAGGTAAGGACCTCCATACCTTAGCTAAGGTACGGATTTCTTTATTCGACCCACTTTTTGATCACATTTTCTCATCTTAGCTGTTCAGTATCTAGGTACAAATTTTCAGCCAAATTGATAATGGTTAAGGCATTCAAAACTGTGATTTAGAGTTAAAAGAACGTACGGTTCAGGATGAACAGATTCGGTTCGTTCATTGATTTAATACATTTTCGATACCTTAACGATAACCAAATTAGCTGAAAATTTGCAGAGATGATCTAATCATGTATATCTAAATACTGAACGGCTATGATGAGAAAATATGTCAAATTAAGGAAATCCGTACCTTAACTAAGGTAAGGAGGTTCTTATTTGAAAAGGACTGTGTGTGTGTGTCTATATATATATATATATATATATATTCTTTCTATCCAAGATCAGGCAATCTCATGATGTGCTGTAGTGTTATTGGGGTGCATATTAATTTGTGATAGCCGAAGGCATGCACATCAGGCTGCCAGATGTGTATGCAAGGAAAACATATACTATATATCTGAGTTACATTTCATCGAAGAGTCTATAACATGATCTATGCAAATTTTTTTTTATTTCTCTCGAAATAAGCTTCTTCATACAAGCTTTTCCATTCTTCCATTTTTTTTGTGGTTTTATTACTGTCTTCCCCCTTTTGTCCCAATCTTGTCTTAGTTATCTACTCTTCTAGTCTTTCTGAATATGCAGTTTACTCTGTCTATTCTAGATATGAAATTTGAAGCTTTTGTCTGGAAACACTTCTCCTTCTCTTCTTCAGGTCAACTACAATGATCGATCTTATGAACTTTGGATCATGTTCATCAACAGTCGGATGCAGCTAAGTGACCGACTGGTTACCTACGATCTTGCTCTTTCAGCACTTTGCCGCCATGCTTCTTCTGCCAAAGATAAAATACATGCTAGTGCTTGTATCTTAGACCTAAATTTGCAAATGGTGGATTGTCTATGCATGTCTGGGAATGTTGAGAGGGCCATTCAGAAAATTTGTGGATTCTTCTCTGCTGCCACAAATATTTATGACCCTGATTCTCCATTGCTCACTGATATTCCCACATGCCTAACAAGTCATGACAAATGTATATTGGGGATTTGCTGTGTTTACATGGTTATCTATAGGAAACTTCCTGATGCTGTAGTACTGCAGTTTGAATGTCAGAAAGAACTGTTTGCAATAGAATGGCCTTCTATTGAATTAACAGATAATGAAAAGCAGAGGGCAGTCCAACTGATGGAAGCAGTAGAAGATTCTGTATGTCAATTGCTGGATAAAAGTGAATTTGATCTCAGTTTGGCACATTTTTTTGCTCTGAACCACTTAAGGTGCGTGGCAGCTATTGACAGCTTAGAAAGGTGTAGTAATCTTCTGGGTAAATATCTTAAAATGTTCCCGTCCTGCTTAGAGCTTGTTCTAATTTCGGCAAGGGCCCACAAACATGCTCCTGGTGGCTCGCTTTTTGATGGGTTCGAGGAAGCCCTAAATAGTTGGCCAAAGGAAGTTCCGGGAATTCAATGCATCTGGAATCAATATGTTGTATATGCCCTTCAGAAAGGACAATTTGACTATGGTAAAGAACTTATAGGCCGTTGGTTTCATTCTTTTTGGCAAGTTCATTGTCTTCGAAATGGTACATTCGATGACATGGAGTGTGATAACTCAGATGGCTCACTAGGATTGGCTTCAGATTCAAATCTGCAGACACTTAATTCTGATTGTAAGCAGATGGATGTAATGTTTGGATATCTTAACCTCTCACTGTATAAGTTAATCCAAAATGATCAGATTGAAGCTCGCTTAGCCCTTGAGAGGGCATTGAAGGCTGCTGTTCCAGAATATTCTAAGCATTGCATGAGGGAGCATGCATTATTTATGCTAAGTGAGGAATCAGGATTAACGGAGAACTGTTATCATAGTGGCATGGAGAAGATTTTGAAACGTTATGTAGGTGATGCCCAAGCTTTCCCTGTGTCTCAGCCGTTATCTATGCAGTTCATTGCCAACATCAAGAAGCCAAGAGTACGACAGCTGGTTAGTAACGTATTCAGCCCATTCTCATCTAATATTTCTCTGGTCAATTCAGTTCTTGAAGGGTGGTATGGACCATCTCTTATACCGAAAATGACAGGTGAGACAAAATGTCTTGTGGATTTTGTTGAAGCCATTTTGGACATAACTCCATCCAATTATCCGTTAGCTGTTTCTGTCTGTAAGCTGTTAATTAGTGGCAACCATGAGACTGATAGTACTTCAGTCAGTGTTTTGTTCTGGGCTTGCTCAAACTTGGTCAGTGCAATCTTTCATGCTGTCCCAATTCCACCAGAGTATATATGGGTAGAAGCTGCAGAAATATTGGGTAATATGGTGAATGTTGAGGTTATTTCTGAGAGGTTTTATAAGAGAGCTTTATCTGTGTATCCTTTCTCTGTTAAGTTGTGGAAATCCTATTACATGCTTTCTATGATGACTACAGGAAATATGAACACTGTTCTGGAAACAGCAAAGGGAAAAGGTATAGAACTTGATTAAAGGCTCTTTTCTCAGCATTACTAAAGCTTTTGGGGCCAGTTTTGGAGTTTATGTGGTGTCCGGAGGCCTTGATCCTGTATATGGTAGTGGTAAATTGGAAACTCGGCAAAGTTGATTTCTGATGCAATTTTGCTAACAGAAGATTAAATATGAAGATAGAAACTACAGGAATTTGTACATGATAGGAGCACAATCAAAGAAATTAAAGGGTTCAGCTACTTCGCTACACATTTTGAAGTTCAGTAGAGAAGAAGTAACTTCTGCACATTTTGTTGTTTAACTTATCTGCTAGCTTTATGTTTCATGTTGTCTTCCTTCTTTGTAATTTCTTCACAACTTGTTGATTTATTATACCAGCCGGATTGTTGTACTTGAATCACAGGAATGAAATCGAATGTGTTTAGTTTTTTGATTTATGTCGCCTGCTAGTTTTTAATTCTATTCCAATTTTATTTTTATTACATCTAGAAGTTGGATTTCACGTCCGTGCCTCCCAGGTCTTCCCGCAATCTGAGACCTGCTAGTGCGATCTTCATGACTCATGATACTCGTGTTGTCTTTCTCCTCTAGCCTTAAACAGAAGCTCTTTCTAACAATGTGACTATTTTAACATAATGATAAATGTGTATGTAGTCAGTTTGTGACTATACAATGTGAGTTAGAGAATATTGAGTCCCACATAGGAAAAACATCGTATTATGTTAATATTTGTAAGGATTTACCAACAATGTTATATTGCCCAAGCATGTAAGCATGGCATTCAAGTTATGATTCTGTGGTTGTTGGTTTGGCTTCTTCACCCTTGTGAAGATGTCTCTGTGCCCTTCAGGTGGCACCCCCACTTGACAAAGGTGGGTAGCATCACAAATGTTGATCCCCCTGAAGTGGAAGAATAAAGCAATCCCCACCTGACAAATGTGGGTAGCAATTTTTTTTTCTTTCTCCATTTTCCCAAATCAAATGCCAAGAGTTAAATCAGCTTTTTAGCAACTTTGATTTGTTTACTTTTTGTTCGTATCAAATGTGATTCCAAGTTTTGATCAACCCCTCTTGTTTTAAAGAACAAATGTTCCAATTAATTACCCATAAATCAATAATACATTTTTGTCTTATTTTACCTTCTGAGCTAAATTTCTTTATCTAATCTCACTCTTTGTTTGAGATAAAAACTTAGCAAACCCATTTCGATTTTAGTACTTCACTGAAGTGAACACTTAAGACTGTCACACATTTGTTAATGAGCTGAGTTTGTTAATTAATTAGCCTAACTGATATCTTATTTTTATCTACCATGTTTTTTTTTTTTTTGGAATCCTAGAGATCATGTTCAAATCTCACGGTCTTGTGAGGGTGGGTTGAGTTAAATAGTTTTAATTAAATTTTTGTTTAAAGAAAAAAAATTGCCACACACTCAAAATTAACAACGACATGTCGTTCAATACCACACCATTATAGACACTGTCTTCACTCCTCTGTGGAAGCAACTCTAAATTCTTGCTGTGGGTCTTAAACCCTCAAAACCCTAGCCAGTAGCTCCACTACTAGCTAGGCCACCCAGATTTTGCCACCATGAACAATCTCAAGCTCTACTCGGAGGCCTCTCTGAACCTCCAGCTACACTCCCCACAAGGAGAAGAGCTCATCCTCTTCTCCGCCTTCGACATCGAGCAGAGCCGCCTCTTCTTCGCCTCCTCCGCCAACAACATCTACTCCACCCACCTCTCCTCCCTCCAGGTTCGCCTCCTCCACTCACTTCCACAAAAACCCTAAAAATTTGAATTCGTGAAACCCTAATTTTGAATGTGATTTTTTTTTTTGGGCAGCATGAGAGGGCGTGGAGCAAGACCTCGATCGCCGCGCAGGTCAGTCGGATCGAGCTGGATGAGGCGGAGGACTTCATCACTTCGTTTGTGTACCTCATGGAGAAAGAGGCGCTCTTGGTTGGGACCAGTAAGGGGCTGCTGCTGCTGCATAGTGTGGATGAGAATGGCTCGCAGGTCGTCGGAGGCGTCGACGGCGGCGTGAGGTGTGTTTCGGCGAGTCCGGATGGTGATCTTGTGGCGATAATCACCGGGAGTGGGCAGATACTTGTGATGACTCTCGATTGGGATTTGCTTTACGAGACTGCACTTGAGGATGTTGCCGAAGACGGCAGCACCGTATGTAAGGACCTCTCTGCTATGCTTATTAGTTGTCCGATTTTTGTGTGAATTTGATTGCGAAATAGAAATGTGTGATCTGAATGTTGGTTAGAAATGTGGTTTCAGGTGATCCGGTATTGTCTAATATTGAAAGCCCCATTGCTTGGCGCGGTGACGGGAAGTACTTTGTTACGCTGAGTGAGGCGTTGGATTCTAGCTCCTCTTTGCTTAAGAGGCTTAAAGTTTGGGAGCGGAATTCAGGGGAGTTACATGCTGTTTCTGAATCAAAGCAGTTTATGGGATCAGTGGTGGACTGGATGCCAAGTGGAGCGAAAGTTGCTGCTGTTTATGATAGGAAAGCGCAGAATGAGTGTCCTGCGATAGTATTCTATGAGAGGAATGGGTTGGAAAGAAGCATGTTTAGCATTAATGAGCAAGTTAATGCAACTGTAGAATTTCTCAAGTGGAATTGTAGTTCAGATCTGCTTGCGGCCATTGTCAGATGTGATAACTATGACTGTGTCAAGATTTGGTATTTCAGTAACAACCATTGGTACTTAAAGTCTGAATTTAGATACCCAAGACACGATGGAGTGAGGTTTGTCTGGAATCCGACAAGGCCACTGCAGTTAATATGTTGGACTCTTGGTGGCCAGATCACATCTTACAACTTCATATGGAATTCAGCTGTGATGGACGACTCAACTGCATTAGTAATTGATGACTCCAAGATACTTGTAACCCCACTTTCTTTATGCCTAATGCCACCTCCTATGTATTTATTCAGCCTTAAATTCATGAGTGTTGTCCGGGACTTTGCCTTCTATTCCAAGAATTCTAAGAACTGCTTGGCTGCTTTTCTGTCAGATGGCTGTTTATGCGTTGTAGAGCTTCCCGCAACTGATACTTGGGAAGATCTAGAAGGCAAAGAGTTTCCTGTTGAAGCGTCCAGTTCTGATTCACCATTCGGCTCCGTTTTACATCTTATATGGTTGGACCCCCACAAGATTCTTGCTGTTTCTCACCATGGGTTCAGCCATAGTAATTACTTGTCTCAGTCTTCACTTGGTGAGGAAGACCTTGGTTTTTATTTGCAGGAAATTGAGCTTTCATGCTCCGAGGATCATGTACCAGGTTTATTGACATGCTCAGGATTTAATGCTAAAGTTTCCAGTCGAAACTCTCTAGAAGAGACCATTACTGGAATTGCTCCTAATCCTGCTTCAAAAGGTTCAGCATTTGTTCAATTTGATGGTGGAAAGGTTTATGAGTATGTTCCAAAGTTAGGCATCTCCAGAGGGGCCTCAAAACATGATTGGAGCTTCTCATCGACTTGCCCTTGGATGAGTGTGGTTCTAGTTGGGGACAGTGTGTCATCGAAACCTCTGCTTTTTGGACTTGATGACAGTTGTAGGCTGCACGTCAGTAGGAAGATAATATGCAATAACTGCAGCAGTTTTTCATTCTACTCAAATTTGGCTGATCAGGTGATCACACATTTAATTTTGGCAACTAAGCAGGATTTGCTTTTTGTTGTTGAAATATCAGATGTATTGCAAAAAGAACTTGAGATTAAACATGAAAACTTCATCCATGCTGGTAAGAAGAAAAGAGAAGAAAATAGGAACTTTATAAACATGTGGGAAAGAGGTGCCAAAGTTGTTGGTGTCGTTCATGGAGATGAAGCTGCTGTCCTGTTGCAGCCATCTCGTGGCAATCTAGAATGCATTTACCCAAGAAAGTTGGTCCTGGCCTCTATTTGCAATGCATTGGTTCAAAGGCGTTTTAGAGATGCACTTCTCATGGTGAGGCGTCAGAGGATAGATTTCAATGTTCTTGTTGACTATTGTGGTTGGCAGGTGTTTCTTCAATCAGCTGCAGAGTTTGTCAAGCAGGTCAATAATTTGAACCACATGACTGAGTTTGTTTGTGCCATAAAGAATGAAGATACTACAGAGACACTATATAAGGAATTTATTTCTTTACCCTCTCCTAAAGAAGCTAAAGATGTGCAATCACATGATTCCAAGGGTTCTGATTCCAATAACAAGGTATCTTCTGTGCTTCTGGCCATTAGGAAGGCTCTTGAGGATCAATTACCAGAAACTCCTGCAAGGGAGCTTTGCATTCTGACCACTCTCGCTCGTAGTGAACCCCCTGCAATTGATGAGGCTTTAGAGAGAATAAAAGCTATCCGTGAGGCAGAATTGTCAGGTTCCAGTGATGAAAGGAGAATGTCTTACCCTTCTGCTGAAGAGGCTTTGAAGCATTTGTTATGGTTATCTGATTCCGAATCTGTTTTTGAGGCAGCTTTAGGCCTTTATGATTTGAACCTTGCAGCTATGGTGGCATTGAATTCTCAGCGGGACCCTAAGGAGTTCCTTCCTTTTCTTCAAGAATTGGAAAAAATGCCCGAAACTTTAATGCGCTATAACATTGACCTTCGGCTGCAGAGGTTTGAGAAGGCCCTTAAGCACATTGTTTCTGCAGGAGACACTTGCTATGCAGATTCTATGAACCTGATGAAGAAAAACCCTCAACTCTTTCCACTGGGACTTCAGCTGATTGCCGATCCTAACAAGAAAATCCAAGTTCTCGATGCTTGGGGAGATCATCTTAGCAATGAAAAATGCTATGAGGATGCTGCTGTCACTTATATGTGCTGCTCCAGTTTTGAAAAGGCTTTGAAATCGTACCGTTCTTGTGGTAATTGGAGTAAGGTGCTTACAGTTGCCGGGATTCTAAAACTGGGTAAAGATGAGATAATGCAACTGGCTCATGAGCTATGTGAAGAATTGCAAGCTCTTGGTAAACCAAAGGAAGCTGCCAAAATTGAGCTGGAGTATTGTGGTGATATTAACAATGGCATGAGTTTGTTGATTAGCGCGAGGGACTGGGAGGAAGCTTTGAGAGTTGCTTTAATGCATAATAGACAGGATTTGATCTCTGAGGTGAAGAATGCAGCCTTGGAATGTGCGGTCGTGCTTATTGGTGAATACGAGGAAGGTTTGGAGAAAGTAGGGAAGTACTTGGCTCGATACTTAGGTTTAAGACAAAGAAGGTTACTTCTTGCTGCAAAACTCCAGTCTGAGGAACGGTCAATGAACGATCTTGATGATGATACTGCTTCAGAAGCTAGCAGTAATTTCAGTGGAATGAGTGCTTACACCACTGGGTATGTCTTTTACGTACTTTTGTTCATACAGGTTTATACCTCTTTGATTTATTGGGAGGATGGCTCTGCATTAAGTTCCAAGTCCATCTTAAATATTTGAAGTGTTTGCCTAATCTTGTAAGCAGGACCAGGAAGAGCTCTGCCACTTCCATGAGATCAAGTGCAACTAGCAGGGCAAGAGATGCCAGGCGTCAGAGAAAGAAAGGAAAAATCCGTGCTGGCAGGTAGTTATTTTTTGTAATACAAGAGTCAAATACTCTTTTCTGGAATTTTTCCAACGTTCCTCATTCACAGTCTCAAATAACTACTTGACATTGCAGTCCTGGTGAGGAGCTCGCTCTTGTAGATCATTTGAAGGGGATGCCTCCAACAACTGAAGCACTGCAGGAGCTAAAATCTTTATTGCATACGCTTGTGATGCTTGGCGAGGTTGAAACTGCAAGAAAGCTGCAGAAGGCTGGAGAGAACTTTCAACTGTCACATATGGCCGCAGTCAAACTAGCTGAAGATACAGTATCCACCGATGGCATAGATGAGCATACACAGACTTTGGAGCATTATACACAGAGTATTAGAAGTGTAGTGCAAAACTCCGAGGCTTTCTTTTGGCGATGTAAAGTATTTCTTTCTCCTTGAGTGATCTGGTAAATTTCTACTAGAAGATCTTTTGACACAACTTGAAGACTCATTTAAGTCGATGTAATGTGCATCTCTGCTACCAAGGCTTTACATCTCTGCAGACGGTGAAACGTGAAGAATGATGCCTGTATTGGGGTAGGGGAGACTGAAGAAACCATTACTTGAAGTCATAGGCGCTTTGGAGACTGAAGAATGACTTGAAGTGATAGGCACTTTGGTACATTTCTGGGGAGCTTGCACTCCCGATCCTCCCATTATGGCCTCGAATTGTGCACTCCATGTACCTGTTTTCTGAAGAAACAAAACTGTTGACCCTTCACCGATTCCGAATTCCAGTTCTATAACTGTAGTGATTGACGCTTATTTTTGTGTCATTACTTGGGTTTTGTATCAGCTACGTTATTCACTGTTATAGTGGTGTTATTATTAATCAACATGATCAGTAAAGTTATATGGACAGAATTTTGAAACCTTGTTTATTTTCATTTCTTTTTTTTCATCAATTTGTTCTGGTCTATCGCCTCCATTCTGGATGTAAGAGATGTACAATGCCCAGGGTGTATCAGTGATGGAAAGAAAAGGGAATGGGAAAATAGAGGAAGACGAAAAATAAAAAATATAAGAAATAGTGAGAACAAAATAGGCAAAAAAAAAACTTAAAATTAAAAATCAAATTAGGGCCCAACCGGGTTCGAACCGGTGACCTCTTGATCTGCAGTCAAATGCTCTACCACTGAGCTATGGACCCTGGATTGTTAGAGTTATTAACATCATTCTATAAATTACGTTTTTAACCTATGAATGTAATCAAGACCACAATACTAAGTCATAAGAGCTGCACTGGGTGAGTTTTCTTCAAGCTGTGTGAATAGCATGTAGTATCTAGTATCTACAGAGGACCAGCTATTTCATTTGGACATGTAGAACTCTTTTCTTTTTTACTTGTAAATTGTAATCCACCTTACGTTATGGAGTATGGACACTAGTGCTACTGTATGTTGTGTGTGTATTTTAATTCATTTCATTTTTGTCAGTTATAAGATTGAATTTTGAACTAGTTATAAGATTGCTTTTAAGGTGATGTTGTAGTATGTAGAAATAAGAAGGCAGGAGTTCAAGTTCTTCAGAATAGGTTATATGAAATGTTACTCCTTTCTAACTTCTTCAACATATCTGCATTTCATTTCTGTCAATTAATTCTGCCTTCTGCTTGTTAAAGACTCTTTCTTCATTGTTGCATTGAATTGAAATATGGTTAGTTTATATTGAATTGAAATATGGTTAATTCTACCTTAACTAGATAACTCAACATGACTTCACAATCGAACCAATGCACTGTATTTACCCTAATGATGCTCCCCCAGAATCCGGCCTCAGGCTTCATCGCTGTTGTATTAATAAAACTCACCATAACCTAGAAGATCGACCAAGCATAATGTTCCCACTCATCTGTTGGTTCAAGATGACCTGAAAAGCTTAATTGGGAGCATACTTATCTACTTGCAAACTCTCAGTTCCCTAGCTCATGCAGATGGGGTTCCCAAAATGAGTGCCTGTATCCTAAATTCTGATTGATGATATTCAAAGAGTTTTATCCTCGACATGAAAAACGACACGCCGGTATATTTATGCACGTTCTGATGAAAGTATGGTAGGAAAAGCGAAGAACATTCACAAAATGGGAACTTCAAGAGATGGCTCTGGCGGGCTAACATGATATACAATCATATACCGCAAAACAATCCATCCATTCATCTTTGGTGACCCAAACAAAATCCTCAGACCTCCAAGTTTCCATTTTGTTTGTAGCATTCACTTGAGACTTGGAAGAAATTGCTGAAAAGAAAAAAGAAGTTGAAACTGTCACCAATATTCAGTATATAATCATAGACAACATCAATATACATACAAGTTACCAGCAGTATGCGCAAGCCATTGTAAGACAGAAAAACTAATCCAAAAGCCTACCTTAAAAGATGGAGGGTGAGAGACTGAGAGTTGGTCAAATTTTCTGATAACCATCGCCAAATGGCCCAAAACAGTATCTCCGGAAAAGATATGTGCGTGACAGACTTGTGCAGATTCTGCCTACTGAAAATAATGGGAGATATCTTAGCAGTTAGCAAAACCAAATGTGGTTATGTGGAAGAAGAAGAAGAAGAAGAAAAACAGAATATATGGCATCATATAACAGCCATCACCTTTCACAATGTCTCCTCAGACTTGTAAGTTTTTTCTGGAAAGTGCGAGACTCCAGTAGGAGATTCATAATGTGTTATCATACAGAAGAAGATAAAGTTTTCTGTCAAATGCTCTCTCTGATGACGACCTATAGAACACACCAATTCACTTGCTATTAACTCTCAGCTCCAAGTTGGGGGTAGTTGTAATCACCCGCCTGAAGCGTATGAACCCTGTTTTGGACCTCTACCCAACTACATCCTGGCGTTTTCATTGACCCAGAGCTCTTCATATTTGATCTTGTCTTGCAAGCATCACTCCATCTAGCTGAATATGCATGTATATCCGCTAAAGTTATGTAATTACTGGCATTTGTAGGTTCAAGGTTAACAAGATGACTCAACGCAACTTCTCCCAACTTCGCATTTGAATGCATCCTGCATGCACCTAATAATGCTCCCCAGACTCCAGCATCAGGCTCCATTGGCATTGTATTAATCAATTCTAGAGCTTCATCGAAGAAACCAGCACGGCCATAAAGATCTACCATGCACGCATAATGTTCCAACTCTGGTCCAAGATGGTGCTTTTCACGCATAACGTGAAAAACTTCCTTCCCTTCTTTTATTAAACCCGCATGTCTGCAGGCAGACAAGACATTAATGAATGACACAGAATCAAGTTGGATACAGCTCTTCTCCATCAGCGAGTAAAGTGCAATAGCATGATCCCCTTGCCCATGCATTGCATATGCTGCAAGCATTGCGTTCCACGAAACTTTATCCCTGAGTTCCATCTCTTCAAAGCACTGTTCCGAATCATTGAGCTGTCCACATTTAGCATACATGTCAATAAGACTATTTCTGACAAGTGTATTAGACAGAAACCCCTTCTGGATAATGCAGGCATGAAAAGCCATGCCCTCTCTTATTGCTGCCAGAGTTGCCACTGCAGGAAGGATGCTTACAAACGTGACTAAATTCGGCTGACAATTGTGTAGTTTCATCTGGTGAAACACAGATATAGCTTCTGTGGCATATCCACCCTCCATGTATCCTGAAATCATTACATTCCAGGACACCACATCTTTCATTAGTTTCATTTTATGAAACAGAAATTCAGCCGATGAAATGTCACCACATTTGCAATACATGCCAATAAGAGCATTTCTCAAAGGAGCATCATGTTCAAACCCGTTCTTTATAATTCGTCCATGAATACAAGTACCGTGATTTAGATCATTTAATAAGCTACAAGTGGAGACCATACCCGCCATCGTTCCTGCATCAGGTTTTACTCCAGATAACCACAATTCATTCAACATATCAATAGCATGGTAGACATCACCTAATTGGGTATATGCATTTATAAGTGCATTCCATGTCACAACATCTTTAGATGGCATTCTGTTGAATATAATCAAGGCAGTAGTAGACAATCCACATTTAGCATACATGGAGACCAGGGCTGTCCCAGTAGAAATATCAGAATCCAAATCGGCCTTAACAGCATAGCAATGTATGCTCTTACCAATATTCAGATATGAAAGCTCCCCACATGCAGCAAGGACGCTGACCAATGTCACACCACATGGTTTGAGATTTTCATTCTGCCTATCCCGAAAGAGAGACAATGCCACTTCAGGATAGCCAGACTGGACACAAGCAGATATAAGTGCAGACCAAGAAACTAAATCTCTTTCCCCAAGTCCCTCAAACAATTGTATTGCCTTCTCTATTTCTCCACATTTTGCATACATGGTCATTATAGAAGTAGCAACCGCGACATCAGAATCGACTTCTAGTTCTAAAGCACAACAATGAATCTCTCTCCCCATCTCCAAATCTTTCAGCTCAGTAGCAGCCAAAAGCACACTCATAATGCAAACCTTATTCATTTTACCGCCATCCCCTTTCAAGCAATCAAACAGCTCCAAAATTTCAACAAAACATCCATTACTCGCGTACCCTGCCATCATTATCCCCCATAAAACACCATCCTCATCGCCACCCTGCATCATATCAAAAACCCTCCGAGCAACATCCACATCCCCACACTTGGAATACATATCAACCAACCCATTCAAAACCTCGAAACTCAACTCCCTCCTCACCACAAACCCATGAATACACCTACACGAATCAATATCCGCCAATCTAGACACTGCTGGAACCAAACTAAACAAGCTCACTAAACTCACCCCCATCCCCCAACATTGCGTCCTCTTAAAAAACTCCAACGCTTCATTAGGATCCTCGCTTTTCGACAACCCGGAAATCAAAGCATTACATGCCACAACATCCTTCTCAGGCATTCTATCAAACACCTCTACTGCACATTTCACCTCCCCCATTTTACAATACATATCAATCAAACTAGTCCCAATAAACACATCACTCTCCAATCCTCTACGCTCTACTTCAAGGTGCACCAATACACCCGCTTCAAAATCCAATGCAGCAGTGCAAGCTTTCAGGGCAAAGTTGAAGGTGTACTTGTCTGGCTCTACACCATGCTTCAACAAAGAATGGTACATTTCTTGGGCTTCTTTGAATTCTTGTGCTCTTGTATGAGCTCTGATCATGTTGTTCCATAATCTAACACTTGGTTTTTGTACAGAATTGAAAACTAAGCGCGAAAGGTTACATCTTTGGAAGGAAGAGTAGGAATTTATGAGATGGGTTAGTGTTGAAGGGTGTTGTTGGAGACCTGAGACTACTAGTTTGGCATGGATTTGAAGTAGGGATTTTAAATCTTTGCATGAAGAAAATAGGCCAATGTAGTGTTGATAATTCTTGGGAGCTGCTTGTTTCATGATCATGGTGCCAAACTTTTCAAATGGCTCTGTTTCTTGGTGGTTTTGAAGTTTGAACTTTTATAGAGTAATAATCTTTGGGTTCTAAGCCCAAATTTAATGGATTCCATAAGGCCCATGGCTAATTCTGGTCCAATAAGCCCAAAATGCTCCAACCTTTATAATGTTTCAGTCTCTGGGATTGGAGCTGATTCTGAATTTCTGATTGAATAGGGTTTAAGGGTTTTGGGATATGGAGGCCAGGAAGCTTTTGAATGACAAGAAATTCTGGATTGCATCATTCCTAATTGGGTGGGCTGCTGCCCTTCAGGTATAGCAACTTGTTCTTCTATACATCTCTTTCACACACAAGCACTGAAATTTATGGGTTGTAATGTAATTGTGGTAGTTTTCAATTGGGTGGTGGAAGTAAAGTTGGGAGCTTTTGTGGGTTTCAGGGGCATATGATGTGGCTGCAGAGACAAGACTCCTTTAAGGAAAAGTTTGGGGATCTCAGTGTAGCCAAGACCAATGATACTGATAATTAAGATTTAATCTTAGCATTACCATCAGAATTGTATGTAAACAATTCCCAAGTTTTGTTGTTTTCAATTTGTGTGATTGGTTTCTGTGATTGGGAGGGAGTAAAATTTTAGTTTGTGGAGATACACTGATGTAGAAATAGAAGTGTGGGTGTATAAAATATTAAGGAAAATAAAGCTGAGTCCATTGTTGGTGCCAGTAGTGTTACTACTTGGCACTATTTAGAAGTTTTATGGAAACAATTCATATAACTATCTACTTCTACTTCTGCGTGATTTTGCAAAAGTAGAATTCTTAGCAATTGCATAGAAAACGTTGGATGGAGAATGCTGGTACTTTGAACTTGTGTAAGACTTTCTTGATACTGCTTGTGTTTGATGCCATGTCTAAACCATTTGGTAAACTCTTATGAAATTTGTTGTTCTGAACTTTGAGTCATGTGCTGAATGGGGTTGTATTCAGATGAAAGATCAATTCTGTAATGGACCATGTTGATGTCATACTTCTCATTCTTTCATGCTGATCTCCCATTTCCTATCACTATGTTCATAGCTCTGCATATCATTCCTATGTTTGCTCATAGAAGTTAAGATAGTGCTATATGATTAGATTTTTGTGTCGAATCATGAAGAAGTGTTGCAGTAGGGATATAGGCCTAATTGTGTAACCAAAATAAACCAATCCATGTATTTAGGTCTACTGATTCACATTTGCATTTCTCATTGTCAATCAATACTCCTTTCAGAGAGAGGATTTGTGTTTTTCAGTAACCATCGTGTGGTATAGTGTGTATGGATAGAAGTGAACTCATGTTGTTTAGTTGCTGGCATTTGGTTCCTTCCTTCTCCCCAAAAGTCTTAGTTCTGTTATGCATAATTGCAGTTTTTGCACTGGCCCCTGATATACTTTGTGCTCGGTGCTCTTTCGCTGTACATAATGTCATAATCTATGCCAGCAAGTCGCCAAGTCTGTACCATGCTTGAGGACCATCACTCCCGACCTCTTCAACTCTGTGAGTTTAGGGATGACAATTGTATTCTGTTCTCTTGACCATCACTGCCCATTATTTACTTCCTATCACGTACAGTTGCTGATTCCAGTCTTAATGTTTGAACCACCTCGTGTAATTGAAGTGAAGCTATACATGGTTTCTAGTAAATTTTAACTATAATGCACCCTAAGACAGGTGGTGAGATAAAATTATATTATATAGCTGATTAGCTGGTGAACAAAAATGATTTCGGTTCATATAGTTAAATCGAAAACTTCCTACGGCCACAGTTGAAGAATGCTATTTCTTACTATAACTGCATAAATCAAATCTCTAGAGTTTTGCAGAACTATCATATAGAATTGCAAATGATCACCAATATCTTCATCGCTGCCTGTATATTTGTTGCTATTGTTCACTATTTGTTTGAACTTCCGTAGGTTGTTGATTGAACGAGATTATGCAACGTGCTTCTTCCAAATAATTCGTATGCTTGGTATCTTCTTGAACTAGGCAATTATAGAAGTATGATCTGAGCATCAGTCCTTACTCCCTTAAGTTTTTCTTCCACAACTGAAATCTCTAGGATACAAATGGCCAATTCTCTTTCGTACCAATTACCTGTGAATCCCTGCATCTTAACCATTCTCAAATGATCATTTGTGAATCCAGAACGATTCCTTGTCTCTCTAGGATTAGTCTTAGACAAGTCTTGTCCATTTTGTGTTGTTATTGTGAACTCTTCCAAAAGGGGTGCAGCCTTGAGGAGATCCAGCACACAATTGACATCAACATCATCATTGTCTTTCCTTCTCTTTCGATCTAGGTCAAGATCCAAGTTCAGTTGCTTGAGATTTCCGTAAGTTTGAAAGCTGCTAATTCGGGGGGTTTCTGCCGGAATTCGCAGATGAAGAGTTTCAAGCGCGGGACACGATGCAAATTGGACTAATGCTTCCGATATTTTCACTAGTTCATTTCCTCGACAGAGTCCGGTGCCTGAGAAATAAATTCTTGCTAACTGTGGACTTTGTAGGAAAGAACAACTGCAACCAACATATGCAATGAACTCCAATGAGGTAAGATTTAGCGCCGAAATATTCACGTTGGTTCCGTACATGTACATACCCTGTAACACTTTCAGATCAGTTAGGCGATCACACACAACAGGAAGATCAAAATCCAGAAATGATTTATCATACATCCTGCAGCAACGATCTAAGGTCAAGCTCTCAAGTAATAAACAAACAGAAAGGAGGTTTGCCATCAGACAATTATCGAGGGCAACTTCATTGAGACGAAGAGTAGTTAGCAGCTTGAATCCGTCAAAATCAGTAGGAGATTGCTGTCTTAGTATGCATCTCTCTAATAACAAATGTTTAAGATTTGAAGTGGAGCCAACAAGTGAAAGGAGAGGAAAAATAATAAGATCTCGGTGGGACATTGAACACCAACCAGGTCGAACATGTAGTTCTTCGACACTTTTCATAATTGCAAAACGAATCCATTCATCAAGCCTGACTTCAGTCTTTGATTTAACCTTGATACCGTGATAGCAATCAATTTTCAAAGATTCAACCTTGTTACCTTGATATTGCTGCAAATATTTACTCACACGTCTCACAAAGGCTCGAGCTCTCGCCGTCACGTCGAAAACTGTTCCTCTGTAATTTCTTCCTAAAACGTTGAGATAGTTGAATTCAAGATTGCGCCTTGTTAGTATTGGATGAGAAAGTGTCTTCCACTGCGGAGGGGAAGCCAGGATTGTATTTACTGCGTCTTGTAGAGGTAGCAATGAGACTAGAACCCATAACGCAATTCGGCAACTCGGTAATCCCACATCTTGTTCTCTTTCCTTTTTCACCAGATCCAACCATAGCTTAACTCAAAACTAGTCGCCAACTCTAATATCTTGGACTATAGCTTGATCAATCTTCAAGGAGGCTCAATTCGACCATTCACTGCTTCGATTACTAGCTTGTGATCTCCTTCCACTTCAACCCTTGTAAAACCTTTCTCTTTTGCTTTCACCACGCTATCTCTCAATACTAACGCCTCAGCAACAAGTACCGAAGCACTTCCAAGTTCCACCTTTGAGAAAAAATAAACCCTAGCTAATGCATGCATCAGTTACAAACCCTAATATATATGGGTCGGCCCAACTTTCAATATGGGCCTAGAGGCCCAAGTAGCCCAAACTCAAATCTACCATAGAGTTTATCCCTCACTTCCCCTTCTTCATACCTCTCATCGCCTCCTTCAACCTCTCTCTCAAGGTAACCTCGCCTCTCCTTCTTCGTTTTTGATACATGTACATGTTTTTGGTTAGGTAAACTAAAACATTGATCTGAATTTGACCCAGTAAAGCTTTTTGTTTATTGATTTTGGTAGATACAGAGGTTGTTGTAATTTCTGGAATGTCGTCGCCATTGGCAAGAAGGCTCCTACAGAGTAAACGCCTTTCTTCAGCAACTGTGGAGAAAAGCCCTATTCTTTTATCTTTCCAGTCGAGTAGCTTGACCAGTAACCAATGGCGAAAACTGAAGAATCTATTGTTTCCCGGTAAAACTTCATTTCGCCCAAGTTTTAGTCCAACCGGAGGAGAGAGTCGGTTTTCTGCTCAGCTTGCTCGTAGTGCGGGTCCCACTTGTATATCGTATTTCGGCGAAGAAGCATCGGGCAAGTTGGAGCTGTTACCTTCTTGGTCCAATGACCAAGATTTGCTTTTGTTATATGGGCAAAATGGGTCTAGTTTCGTAAATCATATGGATGTAGCAAAAGTGGATGATGTTGATGACATGGAAGCGTCTCTTTTCCAATTCTATTTACCTAGTTCGTATCTTTGTTCGTCTCTTGGAGCTGAGACACCATCCGACAATGTGAAGGGGCAGGAGTGTTAAAATTTGGTATTGCCTCCGTGTTGAGGTATTTGGACAAGTTTAATTGCCTATGGCACTTTTGGTTTTAGAAATAAATTTGGATCTTCTGTTAAATATATCTGGATTTATATCTCTGTTTGCTTGGTTGCATGAAGTTTTGTTGAGGTACTTTTGATTTGAGAGAGTAAACGTTCTGGTTTGATTTTGGACCAATGCTTGATGTTTTATGATGTAGTCTGAATGCTTTGTTCATTTCATGCCCAATTCCCAAGTTCCGTTGTTTTCAATTTGTGTGATTGATTTCTGAGGTCCATTGTGTAATTGGGAGGGAGTAAAGTTTTAGTTTGTGGAGATATTCACAGTGATGTAGAAACAGAGGTTGTGGGTGTATAAACTATTAAGGAAAACAAATCTGAGTATTGACAGCCTGCTGCAACTTTTGCAAAACTGATAATGGATTCTGTTGATAGACTGATAATCGTTGGGTACTTTTGTAGCCACCATTTCTGCTACTCAGTTGTTGGTGCCAGTAGTGTTATTACTTGGCACTTGGTAGAAGTTTTGTTGAAGCAATTCATATTTCTATCTACTTCTACTTCTTAGCAATGGCATGGAAAAGATGGATGGAATGCTGGTACTTTGAACTAGAATTTAAGACTTTCTTTATACTGCTTGTGCTTGATGCCTTAATGGCTTAATGTCTAAACCACTTGGTAAACTCTTATGAAAATTTGTTGTTTTGAACGTTTAGTCGTGTGCTGAATGGGGTTTGTATTCAGATGAAAGATCAATTCTTTAATGGACTCATATATGTTGAAGTCATACTCTTTTAATTCTTTACAGCTGATCTTCCATTTCTTATCACTGTGTTCATAATTCTGCAGATCATTTCTATGTTTGCTCATAGAAGTTATGATTGTGCAACTATGTTAGACCATTTGGTGCTATATGATTAGCTTTTTTGTCTAGTTATGGAGGAACTGTTACAGTAGGGATATAGGCCTGATTGTGTAACCAAATAAATCGATCCATGTGTTTGGTCTATTGTTTCACATTTGCATTTCTCATTGTCAATCAGTACTCCTTTCTGACAGAGGATTTGTGTGTTTTGGGTATCCATCGTGTATGGATAGAAGTGAACTCATGTTGTTGCTGGCATTTGGTTCCTTCCTTCTCCCCAGAATTAGTTCTGTTATGCATAATTCCAGTTTTGCACTTGCCCCTGATGTACTTTGTATCTTTTCAATGTACATAATCTATGCTAGCCAGTCACTAAGTTTGCCTTCCTTAAGGACCGTCACTCCCACCTCTTCAATTCTGTGACTTTAGGGATGAGAATTGTATTCTGTTCTCTTGCGCAGGTCTGTGTTGTTTGAAGTTCGTTTAACTTAAAATCAATTTCGTAAGAAGCATCTTTCCGTTCCCTTTTTTAACCAACAACAGAGTAGCTCCTCTTTCAGGTTTCAGCCATGGCTGAAAGTTCTAGTAGTATAGCTAGAGGGTAATGAGTTTTTGCATTGCATACAAAGTCAAAGTTCCAACTCTCCCTTTTTCTTTTTCTTTTTTTTTTTTTTTTTTTGTTAGAAGGAAGTTCCAACTCTTTCTTTAATTTCAATAGTTATTGAAAAAGAAAACTCATCACGTATATCATCTTCTCTTGAAACGTAAGTTCCTTGAATTCTTATGCTAAATTGCTATAGCAATCAACTTGAATAGGCAAGACAGACTATATTACTCTTACATAGCCTCGCGGCCCTCGCATGATACAGAAGCTCATCGATCTCCTCCTAAAACTTAGAACCTCAATCGACATTGTGGATGAAAAACACCACTTTTACTAGATGACCAAAACAAATCCGATTTGTCGGTATATCATACAATCAACTCGTCATTGTTCTCGTAACTCCAAATCTGAGTTTCCAGATATCAACAAAACCATAATACGCAACTCCAAATCACTACCGAGTTGATGGTCATGTCTTAATTTTACTATTTGGAAGATAGTCGGATAATGAACTAAAACAATTTTGAATAAAACTGGAGTGTTTGTGAAAACTCGTGTAATTGGTTATTAGAATCCCACATCGAGAATAAATAGTATGAAATATATGTTTATAAGAAATCACATCGATATTTGTTATTGCCGAGTCTTGTAGCGGAGACTTGTAACCAAGCGGGCATTAAGGTGATTGGTGGGTGAGTAAGTCTTGATTCGATGAAGTGCATGTGATTGTCTTAGTTTGTTCAATCCGGTGAAGTCGACACTAAGCACGCCCCTCAACCCTAGGTTGACGGCCCCTCTAAATTTGGGTAGAGGGGGCTCCCACACTACAAGTTTGGGTAGCATTCCACATATTAAATGGATTATGATTGGGAGCCATCCCACAATCGAAGATAACCGGCACTACAGCGTGCTTTCGAGTATAAGCCCTCACCCTACGATTACCTTTTATTTTTACTATTTTTTCTGGGGTGGGCTACATATTCTATCATTGTTTGTATTTCTCTAATCCTCAACTTTCGAGTTTCAACACATGAGTTTCATGGAAGTTGTAATAGGAGTGTGGCGCATCTAGAAGCCCCGTACCATGTCGTTGGTCATTCACTTTCATTTAGTCTTGAAGCACACATTTTTCTTGTTTCTTGTCTCATCTTGAAACCAACTCCATTCCTTTCTCTATCGTCAGCGCTCGCATAATCATATCAAGTCATAAACAAACCCAGATCGAGGCGGCGTCGCTTTGCTTGCACTATAAACAAACAAGAAAAATATATATGCTCCAAATTAAGGTTCACATACAAGTGAGATATAAATAGCTATTCAATTCAATTTGGAGACTGCTTACCAGATTCAAATTCTCAAACCCCCACTGGGTTAGTTCGTTACTACTCTTCTCATAATGATGAGGAAGTCAACTTGGAAAGTTGCAGCAGCTAGCTACAGTTGACCAGGAAGCAAAAACCAGTTGAAGTTCATAATCTTGTTAGGTAAAGTCAGACCTAGACCAAAATACAGTTGCACCAATTGTTCAGCTACCAGAAACACAGCATTATAATTCACACTAGAAATGAACGAGTCCTATAAGCTAGCTATTTTGAAGTACTAGTTGTTCCAGCTGCATTAGGGTTCTGGTGTGAATGCTTGAGTAGTAAGTTAGATCAGTCGGCAAGTAATCTCCAGTTGATATTAATATTCTAGCATGCTTGTAGTCTTAGATTAACTTTTCTTTTAGCTGACAACTAGAATATGCATGTATGATACGTATATAATATCCAAAACCATGTTAGAGTACTACTTGCGCTCGATCGATCATGTTCATGTTTCTGGGAAATTATTTGCAGAAGAATATAAAAACACAATGCCGTGTGGCGAGCACATAGCAAATCCATTAACAAATTTCCCAATTCTTATTGTTCAAGCTAAGATTAGTAACTTATTAATACTAAGGGTTTTTTTAACATGATCGACAAGCAAAGAGAGCTCAATGAGATCATATAAATATTAGGGCATGCTGATGGTGATAGTTATGACAGAGAATCGAAACTAGTTAATAAATCAAGTCAATTAAACTACAGTAATTAGTTGATTCATACTTACGTGGCTAGCTAGCTGCTCTTATCTCTTTATATAAGAACCTGTTCTCTCGATTAATTGGCCGGTGCTGACTGATTATGCATTGCTTCGTTACCGTTAAGATAAGTTTGGATTATATACAAGCTAAAGGATCTGTATGTATATTATTGGAGTGGTCTACAAGCTAGCAGATAGCCTGGGGGTCATAACTGAATCGTAGTTTTCAATATATGGTACACAGAAATTGACATGTATAGCTAGTTGGACTTAAGTTGGTCCAAAACCCTGGGTATCCACTAATATAATCATAATCGGAGTTGTTAACTTGTTATATATGATTTTGTTAAACATCTAAGTAAAATATGTCACACGTACGCTATGATTTAGTCTCTAGTGTTTTACAATTTATTCTCTAAATTATTGCATGCCAGTTTGGAAAACTGTTTTGCAATTGTGATAGATATGTTAGATAGTTATTTTACCCTTCTGGCCGGGTCATCATCTTCCTTACTATAGCAGCAAAATGATTTCATCCCTTTACTGCAACATCATCTATTTCACCTTAATGCAGAAACTATTGTGATGAGAAATAGCACATGAATCAAAATTGCAATAATTTAGCTACAGATCGATATAGATCGAGCCGACAGAACCATATATATTCTTGAGATCAATATATCAGTAGGTTCTTGGCTTTATTAGTTTTCCCAACTTAACTTCTGGATGGACCTCAGGTCCCAAGTCCCGCCTTGCTTCTTGTGTTGTTCCAACTTCCAACTCTTAAGAGTATGACGAGACTGGAAAATTTGGTGCCAGTCTAAGTCGAGCATTTCGGTATCATTAGTACGTCAGTACTACCTAGTCAAGTTTCCACACTAGCTAGAATTTGAGACACTGCCAAGAGGACCGTGTATGATAAATATATGAATATGACTTTCCGAGAATTTTTCGACACTTTTCTTAATGCTCCAAGATCTCTATCTCACCCTCTCTATTCATATTAATTATTGGGATTATATTAATGAACTTGCAGACTTTGAACTTCACTCGTTTAGTATTTGTTAGGATGAAGTTACACTAAGATAGTTGATTGAAACATTGAATATGCTAAATTCAA
Source organism: Fragaria vesca subsp. vesca (assembly GCF_000184155.1). NCBI lineage: Eukaryota > Viridiplantae > Streptophyta > Magnoliopsida > Rosales > Rosaceae > Fragaria > Fragaria vesca. The sequence continues at coordinate 16,846,371 of NC_020497.1, forward strand.
ATAGAAATTTCGAATGGAAAACGATGTAGCAGCTAAGGACAAAGAATAAGATCGGTTGTATGGAAACTAACATATATTTGGGACTTGGGAGCTGCTTACAAATTCAAATCAATTACTTGTTGTCTTAGCCAACCTAATATATAGATGTATTTAACTTCATAGTCATATATACGTATGTTACTTACTTACCCTATTTTCCAGGAAATCCAAATTATATATGCCAACATGCAACATATAAACACACATATTTGATCCAATATCAGATCAAGTTCACACCAATATAAATGAATCAATTAAAGGTATTGAATCCTAGTATTTGGAGTACGGCTTTCCAAGATATATATAATCTCTTAAACAGAATGTCGACCATACTCCATATAATGAAGCCAAATTAATCAAACTCAACAAATTTAATAAAAAGAATGCGTTTGAATTATATATTTAACGTGCTCAGTACGTGATGAATTAGTTTAATTGAGGCAGATCGATGATAATTAAGCAATTTGCTTATCATAATAATGATCGACGACGACAGTGAGGTTAGTAGTGATGGTTGCATGATGATGACAATTAAGCAAAGCTAACCCGTGTAAAGGTGTCCGGAGGCAAAGTCAAGGCTACTTAATATTATGATTCATTTTATATATAATTAACCAATTAGATATCTGATAATGTTATTAGTCAAGTCATCAAATATAAGCTCATCAGCTAAACAACCTTGAGGACCGTCTTACCTATCTATGTTGATAATATATGGATCAAGGCAAAGGAGTCAGCAAAAAACAAATAAGAGGCTACTCTCTTTTCCAATTCTTGGTAAATTATTAACACGGTTTCTAACTTATTTGGAAATTTCCATGGATCTTACATATACACTAGCTTCTAGTATACTATGGAACTTGAACGTTTCATATTGTGTGAGGATTTAAACCCGAAATTTTGAGCTATTATCTATCTAGGTTGAGTAATCTAACTTGGGTACTTATGCATGTTTAGACTTTTGAGACACTTATAGCTTACATGTGTATACGATCCGTGCTTATACTTGTGTATTCAAAATGATTACCACCTTTCGAATGGTGATCGACTTTGATCTTCCACTCGAAGTATCAATACTCAGTCCTGCAATATGTTATTTGAATCAAAATTGGAGCCATTTGATTACTATTGTCTTCCTTTGAGTTTCATCAAATTAACGAACTGTAATTATTCACAAAGTTCATGAAAAAGTTCTATATGTATGTGTGTGTGTGTGTCTTTCAAAGAGCAATATAACATTCAAGAAATACTTAAAAGATAAGACGGGTATGAAGTGCATGTATTAGTTATAACCCCAAGATCAATACGTACTCAACAACAACGTCCCACTCAATTTCCAAATACGTACCAACCCATTGGAAACGCATATTCTAAGTAAACTTACCGGCTAATACATAAGCGTCATACATATGTGTAACATCGATCTTTTCCTTTTTGTTAATCAAACAAATTAAGTAATTTTGAAACGACGTGTGTAGATGATCATAAGAAGTTATCTAAATAAAGACTTACCCGATCGAAAGCAACCCTAGCTAGCTAATTGATAAGATTTCGATTGTATGGTCTTGAAGGAGTTCTTGACTTTTGCAGCTTAATCTCCTAGCACAAGCTATCTTCTAGAAAGCTTAAACTTGGACCCCAAGATCTAATTATCTAACGGAAGTCGAGGATGTGCTACTTACTACTACTAAAGATTAGAAGCGACGATACACTCCCCTAATTGATTTGGTTTGTCAATTAGTGGCATGAAAAATGAGTTTTTCTTTTGTACATTTCATTTCCCTAGCTATAATCATGCATTATGTGAACCAAACCAAAATTAATTAACTACTGATCGATGTGCTAGCATTTTTCATTTGCAATTGATATGGTATGCGTGGACGTTATAGGATTAATTTCCTACGTATGATAGGAATATTGTAGTTTCTAAATAACATATACATACATATAAATTTCATTTGTTTTTGTTTTGTTGTCATTATGGTCTAGCTTGTACTGATAAAGTCAAACGCTAAACTATCTTTGTTTTTCCACAGTTGCCGGCAGCCCTATGATTTCATTACCGCCACGGGAACCATAACATGATCAACCATGTTTTTCTAAATTATCTAATGCATAGAAGTCACCCAAATTATATGAATACCTGCACTAGTACTACTCATGATAATCTTTTCTTAGCTAGTTAACTAATTATGTATATCATAATCAGTACAAGTAGTTATTATTCGGATCAATTTAATCATTATCTTCTTTAATTATTTTATATAACACTACAAAGTTAATCCCATTTAACTGAGAAAAGCAAAGCAAAACTAAACATGTAACTAACCAGGGATGTATGAAAATAATCTGTTTCTTATTATATGTAATTAAAATTTTAATGAAGAAATACAAATGGATCGTATCATATACGGTATCCCAGCCTGGGCAACTCTATGTGATGATTTACAGTACAAAATGAACTCAAATTCTATGAACTATCTAGAAAATAAACTCAACAAGAGGAGGAGTTGTTTTCCCTATTCCAAGAATCTCCATGTCATTCTCAAAGGGCGTCAAGTTGAGATCCAAACACAAAACTCTCCGACTGCTATTCGTCTTCTTCAAAACCGGAACAACTCCTTGTCCCAGATTAGAACTCAAACCCATCATAGGTTTCGATTGTGCTCCATTAAGATTCCGGTGGTCGTTATCAGTCACCGCCGCTCTGTGCCTTCTCATATGACCCCCTAAGGCCTGACCTATAGCAAACTCCAACCCGCATATGTTGCACTCGTGCGTCTTGGGTTTGCTCGGCGAAGACGACTGGCTGTCGGAACTCGATCCGTCTCCTCCGGCAAGCCTCGGCTTCTTGTGACTCGCTCTGTGTCCTCCGAGTGCCTGGAACGAAGGGAACTGACGATTACATGTCTTGCACTCGAAGACGCGGCTAGGTGAGGACGTCGGCGATGAGGTAGTGGAGATCAACGAGTCGTAGTCGTTGCCTCGAGAGAGCAGCATCAAGCAGTTCGCCATGGTTACGCTGTGATCGAGCTCTGTTATGCTTCTCTTCATGATGATGATGTGATGATCAACTTTTGGCAAGAAGGAAGGAAGGTAGTTTACTCTTTTGGGTTGTGTAAAAAGGAAATGAATAAAGGAATGGAACATTGGAGTTTAGGGGGTTTGGTATTTATAGGGAATAAAGGCGTGGTTTAACTTGGTGTGTAAGTTGATCAGTGAGATCGATATAGTTGACATAATTGGATAAGGAAGAAAAACCAGAGAGTAGTGTAAGAGGGGAATTTCAGGAAATAAATAAAAGATTATTAATTAGTTTTAACTAGTTGTTGGTTTAGTGTGAAAGAAGCCAACAAAACGGTATATAACAATTTTAACAACGTGAGCATGACATCCTGGCTTACACAGGAGAACAAGTCTGTTGTGGTGAGCTAGATAGAGTGAGTCAATTTCATTTTTATTTCCAGGAATCTTCAACTTCTAGAAGATTCACTCACATTTTCTTACTAAATTTCTAACTGAATTTCTGTCCTTTCAGATCGATATTGGCTCTGTTCTAATATGAAAGAGGAAGCTTCAAGGATGAGAGACTACTGGAAAAATCTACAGTGATTAATCAAGATCAAACAAAAGGACTTAGGGTCAGCTCAGCTGTGCCCACTGCCCAAGTATTGAGGTAGTTATAATTACCATCCATTCTTACTTTCTTAGCATTTGGCCTGGACTAGTATTTAGTCTTTGCTGGAAATGTTTCACATGAATTTAGATTTGTTAGGGTTTGAATGAAGAAAAACGAAAAAGGTTGGTGTGTTTATGCATGTGAACGAGCACCCATGGTGGCTTGAATCATGTGTGTATCTCATGCCCACTTAGAAGAAAGTTTCCGAGGAAACGTGTTTATATATGTATGTATCTTTTCTTCTTCTTAATTTGGAGTGACAAAAATAACTGTTGGTCATCCTTTTAGATTTTAACACTAGAAGTCATGACGTACGTACTGAAATCATATTAGTAGCTGGAACACATTTGTTAACTTTCACACATGGAACTCATTTAGTTAAGACATCCATTGGAGATGGTTTTTTTACTGTAGTCAAAACTAGAGGTTGGGTAATGAGTGGGGTAATTTTCCTGGTTTCTTTGTGAAAAGAAATTGATCATAGTATCCTAGAGAATATATAAGAAACTAACAGTCAAATAAAATCTATATAGGTCTTGAATTTGCAACTATCAAAGTTCAATGTAAATGATCATGCAATTCTTGATCATCTGCTATCTGTAAACGTCAAACGTGTGCTTGCATTGCTAGCTCTTAGCTATTTCACGAAGTTGGTTGCTCACTTTCCCAATAGATCCTTGTTATAGAGATAGCTAGCTTCTAGTTGAAGCGACGACTAACATGCGGTGCTTCTCTAAAAGGGATTGGATACTATGTCTATAGCTAGGAAACGTACCCATTCAAAATTAAGGTGATGCTTGATAATTGCCCTAGCTAGTACTTTGGTGGGTGAATATTAAAGGGTGTGGCGTATCGTATGTAAACCGTGTTTAATTTCTTTTACGTGCCTTGCAATCTGGGGGCAACTCAAAGTCTCGGTCTATGTATCTCTATCTATCTAATTCAATTCTGACGTGGATGAGGATGATGATGATCATCATCATATTCATCATCATCGATATCGAACTAGCTTAGCTACTTTCATTTCTACTCAAATGTGTGAATAGGAAGCCAAAACCATGAGTCTGATATCGACTTTGCGAGTCAAAGATGACCATGCCCCCACTTGTATACATGTTCCCAGCTCCTACCTGAAAAGTTCTATATTTCTCTCTTTAGCTAATTCCATAGTCGTCTCAATGACCACGAATCTAACAATATGGAGTTGTTGTTGGGGTTGCTACGTACATTGTTTCTACGAAAACGATGACTACGAGCTAATCTCCCAGCCAAGTCCAAGAATGGTGCTTTTTCTTTGCAAGCACTTTTCCAGCTTTGAAAATGATACAAAAATGTAGCTCGTTAATTAGTAATGCATGAATAGCAATAGCCAGTAGTCTAAATTGAGAAAGGTGTTAGTCTTTCTTAACTTGTTTTAGTAATAGAAATTAAGATACAATTATCCAGCGGCTGGTGCCTGGTCAACTATACAATTGCCCAGGTAGCCTCAGCAATCTTCTTTTAGCTTTTTTTCTTCTTCTTGCATATACATATCAAAACACGTCTATCACAATCTGGTAGTTACATATATATGAAGGTTTTTCCAAGTAATTATTCTCTTGGAAGTTAGTGAATATATGAGCTATATTATTTGTATACTATAGAAGTTAGCTAGGTTGATGATCCGTACACTCCTTCATGTTATTCCAAAAGCTTTCACTATTAATATACTAACAACATGTTCGATTGATTGCAAGAACAGTACGTGTTATGTACTCAATCTGATACGTATCATCATTCGTATAATGAACTCACACAATGTAAATATGTATATATACATGTATACACGGGAAAAATAACCAAAGAATATACTCATGCACATACAAATATACAACTTAGAATAGCTCAAAGAATTGCTCAAAACGAACCCATATACTGATCGATCTTTCTGTCATCGTATGTACGTACTCATCATACGTACTCAAGTTTTACACTAGCTAGCTAGCTAGCAGTACGAAACTACGGTACGAAAGCAAGTCATCCAACATATATAACCTCTAATTAATTTTACTGTGTAAATCGTTTACGGAATCAAATAATACACTGAAAATACTATATATATATATACACACACACACACACACACACATTGCTTCTCAGCTGCGGATGTCCACTATTTATTCTTACAGTGCGGATTTCCACTTTACACTC
>NC_020497.1:16852298-16861978 GCF_000184155.1 Fragaria vesca subsp. vesca
GCCCTCAAAATCGAAAAACAAATAGAGATGATGAACCGGACAGAATTCAGTCCGTCAGATTTGTTTTTCGAGTTTGCGGGCCTTAACGATCACCAAATTGGCTGAAATTTTGCAGAGATGATCTACATAATATTATCTAGTTACTAGACAGTGGAGATGAGGAAATTCGATCGAAAAGTAGTGTAAAAATGGAAATCCTTGGTGCGGACGTCCACAGCTGAGAAAAATCGTATATATATATTGTCCATCATTTTGAACAAGTAGTAGAACAAGTACTGCCACAGAAAGCCACGCTAACTAGGTAGCTTAATTGTCAAATTACATATAATTGATCAAGTTGATTGTACATTTCTTAGTATCTTCGACATATAACTTATATATCCAAAACTATATATTGATCGATCATGACCTATTATGACTAGTTTGCATGTACATATACAGCACATTCATAGATCTATGTCATATCTCTGTGAATGAATAAACAAGTTTATGACTGGTTTCTTGTTTGTTTAGAATTTTAGATATACATAGCTTTCTTATGCAGCTGAATTTTTGGACGAAGTGCTTGAGCACTCGCTCGAAAGTTGGTGAGATTTTACTTGCTAACTTACAGTAGCAAGGTCTTTAGTATATTGAAGTTTTGTACTATAGTATACGTATGGATACAAAATTCTATGTCATCAATAATAGAGTTTTATCTTAAGGGGAGTCCGGCCAACAAGGCAATAACGTGTCAAACACCTCCCTCAAGATTTCTAAATTCGTATAATTTAGATCCTGATATTGTACATGTTATGTGATTGTTTGTTATCTTACACGTTTAAATTTTTGTATAACTTGTGTAGCGATAAATATACAAAACAAAAAACAAAAATGGATGCATGCAAAGCCGGAATTTTAAGCACTGATGTTAATATGTTGTCTTGTCATATTAATTGGTTACTCAACTCCAGATCTCACCAAATTATTACTTTGAAATACAAAGGGAAACAAAAGTACAAAACTACATGAGAACCAAACAGGATGATCAACATATAGTTATTGGGCTCGTAACGTTGTGGGGTGACTTAGGCCCGTGTGGGTGGATATTTGCAGAATTAGTCCAGGAACGTACCATCCACCGATCCATATATCCACTTACCATTTTCTGTCCTCTTTCTGAACTTCAATTTGATATAAATTCCAATTGAATTTTAATAAATACTTATACACTAAATATGGAATTGGAAGCATTTTTATAAAGAAACTGCAGAATTATTCAGGAAAAAAAATGAAGAAAGATTCAAAGTATTAGGATGAATTTGTACCCTTGACCTTATAAATCAATTAGTAACGTTCCCAAACCTCTACAGCTAAACTTATTTTCCTCAAATAGGATCAGATATTACCTCCTATGTACTTGTTAAATTTAAAAAGAAGCTTATGTTTTGACTCATCTATTTACTTAGTCACCAGACTATACACAAAAGACAAATTATAATAGTATAGTCTAAGACCACTATATGTATCGTGTTTGAACTAATGTGATTGGCCTCTCATATTAAACAAGAACATAAATTTGTTGCTTATGCCAAACTTCAGTTGTAGATCAGTAGTTCGATAATAGGCTATTTCTTGATGAGCTTAGAGTTTAGGGTCGTTAAAACTGGGCATACTCTTGGTATTTACTCATGACAAAATGCTCTTCCTTATTTGTTACATTTGTAGTAGAGACTAACATGCGCTGAGTGATCATAATAAGTACATAACTATTTATCATTACCTATAGCTCGAATGAACAAAGTACGTACCCTTGTTACCGAGCCTAGCCTCAATTCTCTAACCGGCACAACCCACCCAACTCCGGCATAGGATCAAGGGCCAAAATGCCCCCAAATCTCCACGTGGACGGTGGGGATGAAGTGGACATTAAAATGGTAACGGTAGAGGGGAGTCCATCAGCAATCTAAAACCCAAGCTCACTTCCTCACATCAGCCTAGTCCTTCTCTCTCCCTTTCTCTTCCAATAAAACAACAAATACCGGCGCGGGAAAACTTCACCGATGACCGCTCCGGCGAAGGTACTCCGTCTCCAACACTCTCCCATTCTTCTCAAATTTTCAAGGGTTTTTCCCCAATGCTCTGTTTATCATTATCAAATTTGCGTCTTTGTATCTGTTGGTTATTGAAAATTGAGTCTGATCGTTTTGAGCTCTGTGCATTTATTACCATTCACTGTTTCATATGCGATTGAATCTCAAATTGTATCGGGTTTATTTTGTAGAGTATTGACTGATCGAGCCGTGGCTCTGGGACTTTAGTTCTGGGCTTGCATGGTGTGAGTTTGGTTTCTTTCTCTATCAGTAGGGTCGGAGAGAGTGTAGCTGTTTGAGTTTAGAGTGTAGGGAAGCTGAGGTTTTCGGTGTCGAAGCGGCTTTCATTTGACTCTTCTGAAAATGGTATGGTTTAGAATTGTGTATGATTGATTTGGTGATTGGAAGTATGAAGCTTTGCATGCAAATGTTGGATTGGGATTTTAAAGGTTGTGAATTTGGGTGTTTGATTTAAGTGTTGGCTTTTATGAGAGGAGAGTTATATGGTTTTTGATAGATATTAGTACTCTGCTTGTTTTGGTTTTTCTTACTGTTTTTTGTGCATATCTGGTGGAAGATTAGTATTGAACTATTGATATTGAAGATTTGATCTTGCTTTAGTTGTTTGATATTATGACTGCTTTTGAGTGGAATGAAAGACGATGTTTTGTTGTTCTGTCATGTCTGGAGCTTTAGACAACCAAGTTCAAATTTGAGATATAAAAAAGAAGGATGCTTTCTTTGTCGAGTATGCTGATGCTTTCTATTTGGCTGTAAGGCAAAAGGATTAGTATATTAGCTGTGAAGTCAAATCTTTGGAGATATTGTTGAAAGAGTTGATCTTTATAAGTAAAGGAGAAAGCTTAGTTACTCTAGCAAGTATAAATATGTAAATTTGATATTTTAGTGATCTACTATGTGAAGTGAGAGTAGTATCAGACACCATGCATTGTAATCCGGACCAGTGATATATGAATGCAACTTTTTACATTCTGGAATAACTTGTTTAAATCCATACTGCAAACTGCAAAGTCTCTAGAAAAAATAACTAAAACTCAGTAAAAGAAACTGAAAGGAAAAAGGGAAAGAAAATAAAGTAAAGAGAAACTTTTTATAGCTATATTAGGTCCTTCATGTTATTCCAACAGCTTTCACTATTAATATACTAACAACATGTTCGATTGATTGCAAGAACAGTACGTGTTATGTACTCAATCTGATACGTATCATCATTTGTATAATGAACTCACACAATGTAAATATGTATACATGTATACACAGGAAAAATAACCAAAGAATATACACATGCATATACAAATATACATAGAACTCTTCTAGCGAGGACCTCTATAATGAGGACTAGTTGAGGAATTTTTGGCTTATCCCACTCTTCGATCTTATATCCACATTTTGACCGTTCAATTTATAGATATTTTTGAGTTTTCAACCATATTGAAAATCGTTGAGTTCATAAGTGTGATTTACCAGTTATAAACTTAAACGATTCATGTTTGACAAATTTGGTTCGTCTATTAATTTGATCTAGTTTGTTTACCTTAACGATCACCAATTTGGCTGAAAATTTGTAAAAATGATCTATTCATATAGACTTAAAAACTGAACGGATGAGATGTCAAGATGTGATAAAAAATGAGTATCTTAAACCATATATCGAAAAGTCTTCAACTAGTCGTCGTTATAGAGGTCCTCATTAGAAGGGCTCCCCAACTATACAACTTAGAATAGCTCAATTTCTTGATCATAATAAACGGACCCATATACTGATGATATCGATCTTTCTATGAAAGTATGTACTCATCATACACTTATAAACTCAAGTTTTACACTAGCTAGCTAGCTGTACGAAACTACGGTACGAAAGCAAGTCATCCAACATATATAACCTCTAATTTTACTGTGTAAATCGTTTACGGAATCAAATATATAACATGTCTGTGTTGATTATTTTGAGAAATACACTGAAAATACTATATATATTGTCCATCATTCTGAACAAGTAGTAGAAACAAGTGCCACATAAAGCCAGGCTAGCTAGGTAGCTTAATTGTCAAATTACATATAATTGATCAAGTTGATTGTACATTTCTTAGTATCTTCGACATATAACTTACATATCCAAAACTATATATTGATCGATCATGACCTATTATGACTAATTTGCATGCACATATACAACACATTCATAGATTTATGTCATATCTCTGTGAATGAATAAACAAGTTTATGACTGGTTTCTTGTTTGTTTAGAATTTTAGATATACATAGCTTTCTTATGCCACCGAATTTTCGGACGAAGTGCTTGAGCACTCGCTCGAAAGTTGGTGAGATTTTACTTGCTAACTTACAATAGCGAGGTCTTTATACTTTATTAGTTCATTGAGGTTTTTGTACTATAGTATACGTATGGATACAAAATTTCATGTCATCAATAATAGAGTTCTATCTTCAGGGGAATCCAACAAGGCAATAACGTGTCAAACACCACCCTCAAGATTCCTAAATTCGTGTAATTTGGATCCCGATATTGTATGTGTGAACTGCATGTATATACATGCTATGTGATTGTTTGTTATCCTATGTACACGTTTAAATTTTTGTGTAAATTGTGTAGCGATAAATATACAAAACAAAAGAAAGAATATGAAAATTTATGGATGCATGCAAAGCCGGAAGTTTTAAGCACTGATGTTAATTAATACGTTAAATTTTCAGGTGTGCTGAATAGGCTCTCATTAAACTAAGGTTCATTACATGTCTATTTTTTCAAGAAGAGGCCAAGAAGAGATTGTATTAGGATTGTATGAATATGGGATTTGTCACCACCCATCGAAATACTGCATGTATTTTGCCACTTAACAGCTCTTGGATCAAACGTCAATAACTTAGGTAGTAATGTGATAGTTTTCATAAATGAGTATGAAAGTTTTAATCAGTTCTCCACAAAAATAAAGTAATTGAAGCATGGTATATCAAGGGAAGCCCTAATCGACTTGACGTACAAGCCATCAACCTAATAAAATTTCACGAATGTAATTTCCTACTCCACTTTTTCACTAGCCTTCACAATGTTCCACCATTCTCCGACCTTCAACTCCAAAGATTGGAACAGACGCTGCTCATTCGTTATTGCATCATCATCATCATCACTTTCTTTTTTCTCCACCAAAGCCTTCTCTAGATTTTCCTTCAATACTTGTCTTATTTTGGCTCCTGCCTCTTCCACTTCTTGCTCATACTGCTCGAGTTCATCTTCCACTGACGAAGACATTCTCTCTGCCAACATGCGCAGTTCCGGTCGACGCGCATACAACAGATGCAATTCCAGCATTTTGATCTTAAACAGTAGACTCTTCAATCCTCTGTTAAAACTCAGGAATAGCTCAGCAATACTGTGCAGCTCCGATGCGGTAGCCATGGTTCCAACTTGATTGGGAAATTGCTGCTTGATCTTCCTGAGCTCTGTGCCTGCTAAGTCCATCAGTTCCGAGTAATTCTCCACATCTTCAAATAGATCATCTATTGCTACATTCGAAGAAGCATATTGTCGAACTTTTTGAGCCATCACTTGTTTGTCCTCTGAGTTCATGAGTGTCATCAGAAAAAATAAATTAACAAGGTGACGAGGGGTAGTCTTAAGCTGGTCAACTACTCGAGCCCTCATTGATTTCAGACCCTCCCATTTGTGAGACTTCCCAATCCAATCTATTGGACTGATCAATTCTCCAGGATCTTCTTCAACGTCTTTCTTGTCATTCTTTCTGAATTTCACCATCCACTTCAAAAGCTCGGAATAGTTTCCATCATCACTGCTGCTACAGTCAGGAACTGGACGATGAGATTCATCATGATCATGCTTCATGTCGTTGCTCTCTCCCTTCATTTTGGAGTTGATTTTGGAATCACTTCACAGATTTGATTTCTTTGATGAATCTTGTTTTCTTCAACAACTTGATCAGGACTCCAATCTCTCCAATCTCTCAATAGGTGTGAAGAAAATATGTAACTGTGTCTATTGTATGGGTTGGGAAGTTATAGTAGCAGGTCTCATACTTATATAGGTATGCTATCCTTATCCTATATTACCTAGGAGTTAAAATGAAATACGAATTCTATCCGGGCAAAGAGTCCTGCAACGTATAGGATACTGACTTGGATCCTACTGATTTCAAAGAGAAACAAGCGCGTAATTAATTCCACATATGCATTGGCACTGTTTTTTTTTTTTTTTAAGGGAAAATTATATCCAAGCGTGTCCCATCTAAGTGGTGATGCAATTCGATCTTATTTATATTTTTGGACAATAAGGGTGATACAATTAGGTAAAAATTACAGCAAAACTTTATACATATTCAATTTTAGAAAAGATCTAAAAGAAGGAGAAAATATAAATAAATAAAAATTGAGCGAAATCAACTGCCAAGGAAAACGCACCACTACTGTTAGAATGCAAAGAACACAACTGCCCGATCCGACATTGAAAATTAACTACAGAGAGTACTGGCGTGTGAAAATTACCATCACGTACTAATAACTTCCTCATGAATTACGCTCAACAAACTGGCCAATATCTCTAGCTTTCTCTATAAACCACTTACCCAATACAACCCCGTAAGTACAGAATTTAATCACAATTAATCTGTTAAATGATATAGTACATGTAATTCCTAGCTTCTTACTTAACCAGCTTTTTATTCTGTTTAAACCTGCAGATGACACTGGCATGCATGCATGTTTTATGGCATAAAAACTGTGAATGACCTAATAAGAAGGAAATATACAGAGTTGATTCTTAAGAAGGACAAGAACACATTCACATTGGATCAAGGTCGGGCATTTCGGCCATTTCTTCTGAAGGTTTACTTCAATTGTTATGAGTGCCTGATGCCCCCTTCCTGATTTATACCCATATCTACGTACCCAACTCTGTTTTCTAATAATTCATATCCCAATTTTTACATCATCTCTACACTGGCTACCCTTTTGGTTTTTGTATTGCTAGTCTTGCTGTAATTTAGTCTGTACAATATGCAATTATGCATGTAGGATCATATCCAAGCGTCCCATCTAAGAGGTGATGCAATTCTTAATTCAACAAATATAAACATTCGATAAAATTACAGCAAAACTTCATACACGTTCATGTTTAGCAAGAAGAAGAAAGAAAAAAATTTGAGAGAAAAGAGACCCCGTGTCAGCCTTTATATCTAGGCGTAAACCAAGGGCATAACAGACATTTTGCCTAGGCGGGATGGGCGAAGCAGGGCGAACTGGGCCTTAGCGGTCTAGGCGGAGGCTTTACACGTCTAGGCGGTACTTAGATGGCCTAGGGCCCTAGGCCTTCGCAGAGGCAGATTTTTCGGTCCGCTTTAAAAATAATAATAATAATAAAAAGAATGACTACCAGAAGCCAATGATGGGCGGGTCTTGGACTATATCTCTCGATCTCTTCTCTCATATCTCTCCGGCGAGTCTCAACCGAGCTTGGTGGCACTGGATCCATAAGATAGTGAAGGATGAAACTCCTGATCAAGGCCGGTCCTGTGTAATATAAGACCCTATGTGAAATTTTAAATGAGGCCTTAAGAGATTAGGGGTGTGTATTTAAAATTTCTTTTTACAAAATTTTGTTCCTGAACGTAAAACGTATAAACCAACACCAAAACTCATAATCTCTCTTTAAAGTGTAAGAAATAACATACTGCATTCCTAAAGTTCTAGAACAAATAAACAATTGTACATGAAAGAGAATGAACCTCATAAATCAAAATTAGAGATTAGGATTTGGTTTTTTCTGTTTGGGGTAAGCAAAATACACTGAACGAGTAGGAAAAAGAGTTATAAAATCGCAAGGAAAACATAGAAAATAAAGGAGGAAAAAAAAGAGTAGGAAAAAGAGTTATAAAATCGCAAGGAAAATGCAGAAAATAAAGGAGGAAAAACAAAAGGGGTGAAAAACTCAGAAGACAAAAAAAAAAAAAAAGGGAAAAAAAGGGTGAAAAAAAAGGAAAAAGGTAAGAAAAGAAGAAAAGAAGGGGTGAAAAACGCAGAAGAAAAAAAGAGAAAGGGAAGAAAAAGGATAGAAAAAAGAAGGAAAAAATGAGAGGCTGTTGAACCGAGGTGGTTTGGTTAAGAAGAAAGGTACCAACCAACTCTGCTACAAGAGAACTTGTTTACATGCCTAGCCTTCTTAATATATATTACATATTTATATGATAAAAAATTTCAGAGTTAGGCCCCCGAAAATCAGAGGCCTTGTGCGGCCGCACGCATCGCACGGCCCAAGTGCCGTCTCTGCTCCTGGTGGTTGGTCATGGAGGATGGTTTTGGACTTTTGGCTACTTGGTTTTTCAGTTTTTAGTTGAGAAAATGGAGGAGGATCGGAGATAGATGAGTATGGTAATCCAAAAACAAATGAAAAATGCATGTAGGATCTGTTGATTAAAGAGTATAAGAAAATCTCAATTCATTAGTTTGATCTTGATGTCCATGAAATATAGGCATTCAACAAGGAACATGATATAAACAAAGATGTAGAATCACAAGTCTCAAATAGCTTAATGAATTAGCAACACCATGAAAGCAAGCCACGCACTAAAACAACTCAAACTAAATTATTAACAGTACCAGAAGTCAGCCATAGAACCCTAAAGATCAATGTATATAACAGGGAGGAATAAGGCCAATTACATAGAATGATGGAACACATTCTATCTATTTACTAGTAGGTTTCTTCTTATATTTCGTTACGGACTTAGCCCAATTTATATTAGGTTAATCAAGGCCCTTTTGGCCCACTAGGTAGGAAGTTGTCTATAGTTACTTGGTTACTCCCTTGATTATAGGAGATAACCTTTATCTATATATTTTTAAATCGTTGTAGATTCTGTATGGATAGAATGAATATGTTTGTTATTTAGTTATATTCTTATATTTTCCTTCATTTCCTAATTTTCCTTTCTTAAATGGATTATGATATTAATTTCCTAGTCTCGTGCTAACGTAATTAGGGTCGAGCGTTTGGGTCCTTTTTAACCAAACCCTTCAACAGTAAAAAGTAATATTTAGGCTTAATTTGGTATTGTGATTTAAAAACTCAATTTTTAAAAACTCAATTATAAATAAACAATCCCTAACATGTTTCTTAAAATTATGATTATTTTAAAAAGTATATTTAAAATAATGATTACTAGCCTTTCTGCACGCGCGATGCGCATGCGCGAAAAGGCCGCGCTTGCGCGTGCGTTTAATTTGGCATTGTGATTTAGGCTTAAAAACTCAATTTTTAGTTGAGTAATTTTAAATACACACCTCTAATATCTTAATACACATCTCTTACTTAATTCACTACTCATCTCATTTCAATATTATACTAAATACACATCCCAAACTGTCTAAAATACCCTCAATATCTAAAACTAATAATAATCTATTATTTAATATAATTATTATATTTTTACTATTTCATAACTCTCTTTACTTATTCTTTTTTATTTTCTGTTAGATTTTTTTTGATTGGGTTAGAAATTTTTTCTTGATATTTTTCAATTTATAATCAAAAGAGTAACATATTATATTCGAACTCCAAAT
>NC_020497.1:16862063-16883148 GCF_000184155.1 Fragaria vesca subsp. vesca
TTTTAATGCATAGTAATAGTAGAGAAGAGTTAGGGTTTTTAGGGAAGAGAAAGTTTTTTTTTTTTCTCCTAATAATTGATGGATATTTTTATAATTAAACATACCTATAAAATTTAATGTGAAATATAAAATAATAAGGGTGTGTATTAAGAGATTAGAAGGTGTATTTAAAATTTTCTTTTTAGTTTACCAAAAAAAAAAAACTTAATTTTAAATAAACATTTCCTCATATATTTTTTAAAATTATAATTATTTAAAAAAATATATTTAAAATAATAATTATAAATAATTTTAATCCTTAAACTCAACTGAGATTTCGTTATTAGACAATTGACAAGAACAAACTGTATAGTGTATAGGAAAAGAAAATTCAAACCGATAGAAATTCCGTACATTTAGAAATTCTGAAAAAAAATTGGTTGGGTACAGAAGCTTCACACAAACCGATTAGGGTTGCCGTGTCCTCCTTCTATCTCTGGCTTTTTCATCATCAGGTACTACTCCTAATCCTTCATCTCCATCGATTTTCCAGCTTTCATTTTCGTCTCTTCATTTATTTGTGCAACAGTTTCCTTTTCTCTGATCTCGAATTGATTTCAAAGCGTCTATGGATCAGTTTTGTAGTTGTTTCCAGCATAGTTTTGAAATTGAAGTATGTGATCTCATTTTTAGTACGATTAAGCTAAGAATCTGTGTTACTGTGTATGTGCTATGATTTTTACTTTTGTAATTGTTAATTTATGATTCAGTTTTGACAATCAGGAAGTGAAATTTTGTGGTTTTGTTTGTTTAAAATTGCGGTAAATTGGTTGTGTTGGTAGCTATGAGGTGGTTTAGAGCAGGGGCTGGTCTGGCAAAGCTTGCTGTTAGGAGGTCGTTATCGACTAGCGGATCCTATACTGTGACAAGATGTGTTGCTCCGGCGCACAATCAGTACTTACACACCACGATATGCAAGTTCCTCGGCCGGTTCTGCTTTCTAGCTTACTGATAGTTTTTTGGATGGGACCAGCAGTGTGTATTTGGAAGGGCTTCAGAGGGCCTGGGAAGCTGACCCCAATAGCGTTGATGATGAGTCGTGGGCTTCCTCCCTTTCTCGAAGGTTGTGAAACTCTCATTCCTGGTATGAAGGAGATGTTTGATAGGGCAGCAGATATTGGGGCTGAGAGCATAGTTATTGGAATGCCTCACAGAGGAAGACTGAATGTATTGGGTAATGTGGTCCGAAAGCCTTTGTGTCAGATATTTAGTGAATTCAGTGGTGGCACAAAGCCAGTAGATGAAGTTGGGCTCTACACAGGGACTGGTGATGTCAAGTACCACTTGGGAACTTCTTATGATCGACCCACTAGAGGTGGGAAGAGAATTCATCTATCTCTTGTTGCAAATCCAAGTCACTTGGAAGCAGTGGATCCAGTTGTCATTGGAAAAACAAGAGCGAAGCAATATTATTTCAAATGATGTGGACAGAACCAAGAATATGGGGGTTTTGATTCATGGAGATGGTAACTTTGCCGGACAGGGAGTGGTCTATGAGACTCTGCATCTTAGTGCTCTTCCTAATTACACCACTGGTGGGATTATACACATTGTGGTGAACAACCAAGTTGCCTTCACGACTGACCCAATGTCTTGTAGATCTTCAGAGTACTGCACTGATGTTGCTAAAGCCTTGAACGCCCCTATTTTCCATGTTAATGCTGATGACATGGAGGCAGTTGTTCATGTCTGTGAGCTAGCAGCCGAGTGGTGCCAGACTTTCCATTCTGATGTTGTAGTTGATTTAGCGTGTTATCGTCGCTTTGGGCACAATGAGATTGATGGGCCATCATTTACGCAGCCCAAAACGTACAAGTTATGCTCTCCAAATTTGTTGGAACTTGACAGGTTCTCTTGATAAATTTTCAAACCATCCAAACTCTTTTGCGTCTTTGTTTAATATTAGAGTACTATTGTGCAGAACTTGATATGGGTAAAGGCCATTCCTGACTATCTACTTTTTTTTGTTCGATTTTATTTGTTTGTTACAGGTTATCAGGAATCATCCAAACCCTCTAACTATTTACAAAAACAAACTTTTAGAGTCTGGACAGGTGACTCAAGAAGATATTGAGAGGATACAGAGCAAGGTTACTACAATTCTAAATGAAGAGTTCTTAGCTAGCAAAGATTACCTTCCTCAAAGAAGGGACTGGCTTTCATCCCATTGGTCCAGGTTCAAGTCACCGGAACAGCTTTCTCATATCCGTAATACTGGGTATAGCACTTTGTCTATCAGTTTTCACCTATA
The DNA here is from genome assembly GCF_000184155.1 of Fragaria vesca subsp. vesca. Taxonomy (NCBI): domain Eukaryota; kingdom Viridiplantae; phylum Streptophyta; class Magnoliopsida; order Rosales; family Rosaceae; genus Fragaria; species Fragaria vesca. Next base: position 16,864,354 of record NC_020497.1, read on the forward strand.
CTGTGATTTTCTTAGTTATTTTATTTTGATTAATTCCCTGTGCTATTGTCAGTGTAAAACCCAATATTTTGAAGAGTATTGGTAAAGCTATCACAGCCCTACCAGAAAATTTTAAACCTTACAGGGCATTAAAGAAGGTATATGGAGCAAGTGCGCAAATGATTGAGACTGGTGAAGGCATCGACTGGGCTGTTGGAGAGGCACTTGCCATTGCTACACTGCTAGTAGAAGGTAACCATGTACGATTGAGTGGACAGGATGTTGAGAGAGGTACATTCAGTCATCAGACATGCTGTACTTCACGATCAGGAAACGGGGCAAAGGTATTGCCCTCTGGACCATGTTATTGCGAACCAAGATGAGGAGATGTTTACGGTTAGCAACAGGTAATGAGTGGTTACTTTATTTTGTGTTTTCTTCTTTTAGTTCTGTAGGTATCTTTGTAATGTTACTCTATGATTATATTACCCAGAATGATTTTATTGCTCTCTGGATCTTATGTTCATAAAAAGACCTTGTGATGCTCCATTATATCCCCTTCAGCAGTAGCTTGTGTTGTGTGTGTATATAATTTGCAAAATTTGTAAGATAAATCAATGTTCTTTTATAGTTTGTTAACCCAAGAAGTAATGATTCATGGGGCAGGAATGCTTCATTGAATCTCTGTTCCAGTGCACAACATTCTATTATAATATCCCTTTACAGTTTAATTTTGTACTAGTGTATACCGTATCTTCCTTGATTTCTAGAATATATGCCTTTTGAGGTACAATACTTGGGTCTCCATCAATTTGGACTCTAGACATGAGAGATTTGGATGGCTGAAAATTAAGTGAACCCAATTATTATCCCTTTCTACCAATTGATGTTCGCGTTTAGTATGTCTCTGCTATAAGCTGATTCTGATGTTGTATGCAGCTCACTGTTGGAGTTTGGTGTTCTTGGATTTGAATTGGGTTACTCGATGGAGAATCCAAACACATTGGTGATTTGGGAAGCTCAATTTGGAGATTTTGCAAATGGGGCTCAAGTTATTTTTGATCCGTTTTTCAGTAGGAGGGAGTCAAAGTGGCTTTGCCAAACTGGGCTTGTTTTACTGCTTCCACATGGTTATAATGGTCAGGGACCTGAACATTCTAGTGCAAGATTGGAGCGCTTTCTTCAGGTAGTCCAAATTCCCCCACTATTTTCTATTTGGTGGAAAAATTGTGTTCAGCATTTGTTTAATCCTCAGCTAATCAAGTTTACACTAATGTCATGACAGATGAGTGATGACAATCCTTATGTCATACCTGAGATGGATCCTATACTTGGGAAGCAAATTCAGGAATGCAATTGGCAGGTTGTGAATATCACCACTCCTGCTAATTATTTCCATGTCCTGCGTCGTCAGGTGAGTAAAACTATTATCAGTTTTGTTCATTGTTCAGCATTGTGTTTCTGCATGCAAGTTCTTATGCCTTTTTTTTTTTTCTCTTTTTTTCCTCTTTGGCCCATTGCATAGATAAACAGGGAGTTCCGCATGCCTCTTGTTGTGATGGCTCCTAAAAAACTTGCTTCGGCACTAGGACTGCCAATCAAATTTATCTGAGTTTGATGATGTTCAAGGCCACCCAGGTTTTGACAAGTAGAGAACCCGATTTAAACGCATCATTAAGGATCAAAGCAACCACTCTGATCTGGAGGAGGGTATTAGAAGGCTTGTTCTTTGCTCTGGGAAGGCATTATGTCCCTTCATTTCCTGCATAAAGTAATCGGTAGGCATTCTTTTTGGCAGTGTAAAACAAAAGGGGTCAGTAAACTCTTTAAACAGATGTATGAACTATATTAACCAACAAAAGTATACAGTTTAGCTTAGCCGCGTAATGAAAACTTTATTATATTGTGTGAGCTGGTCTGCATTCTAAGTTTTTCCTGGATTCAGATTTACTATGAGATTGATGAAGAGCGAAGAAAGGCCGGTGCAAAGGATGTTGCAATATGTAGAGTGGAACAGCTTTGCCCCTTCCCGTATGACCTCATCCAGTGAGAGCTGAAGCGATATCCAAGTAAGTACTTAGACCTGCATTTTGAAACCAACTACCACTATTAGCCAATATCTATGCTCTTTGTCTATGTACAAGCCATCTTCTCCATTGATTTCATTTTATACGACCTTTTTCGCATTAAAGTAAAGCTTATTCCATTCCAGTAGTTACATCATAATCGTTATCTAGAAGTACTACCATGTGTGCGTGGACCTTTTTAACACCATGTGTGTGTTTTGGGGGGGTGCATGTCTGTAAGTCTGTTCACAAAGTATAGTACAGTGTGGTTAATGAAATTATGAATTATTCCAGCCTCAGATCATAAAGTATAGTACAGTGTGGTTAATGAAATTACGAATTATTCCAGCCTCAGATCATAAAGTATAGTACAGTGTGGTTAATGAAATTACGAATTATTCCAGTCTCAGATCTTCATAGGTAGAAAGAATTGTGGGTACTGTAATCGAATGGAATGCATAAGTATGAAGATTAAGAAAAGGTAATAGACTAGTGTACTCTAAAAGCAGACACTATCAGGAGGTATAGATGCATTCATCAGGAATTTTGTTTTTTCCAAAATCATTCAAATCATCTACAGTTTCAATGGCTACAGATTCAAAGCCTTGACCGTTTTGTGCTTCTCTCTTTTAAATCTTCCCACAGGCGGTGGAGATTGTTCTCAATTTCAAGCACAAAGCCATCCATCTTCGATTCTGCTACTCTGTTGTATGCATTGAAGACGGATCTCCATTCGATGATGCCGACCTTGATGGTGAATATCTGGTCATGCATGTTACGTAGCTCATCAACAACAGTTGCCAACTTTTCTCTTGCTAGGTCGGCTGTGACAGGCAATTTCTGAACGGCAAGGAGAGACTCGGTCTCTGTAATGGTACTCCTAGACTGTTGGAGCAGTCCTGCCAATGCTTCTTTAAAAACCAAGTCGTGATCTGCCACTCACAGTGTACTGCAGCATGTGGTGATCTGCCTGAAGAAGCACATCTTTGATCCTTTTGATGATACTGGATTCCGTTGCTTCGGCTTGGATTTCTTTCTTGAAACTCTCCAGTATTGCTGCCGATTCTGTACCGTAGCGCATGAGGTAGGAAATATCTGCAGTGGCTGTTGAAAGCCGCTTTCCAACCATGATAGCCATGCACTCCAAAGACTTTAGGATCGCAGTGCCTCCCATTCCATCATTGAACCACTCAATGACACTCGTGCCACCTTCAAGTCTGAGATTGCTTAACATGTTCTGAATTTCTTCACTAAGGCTCGATGCAAGACCTAATTGAACCACAACATCCGAATCTCCTCTCATTTCCCGAAGCGATATTTTCCTGTTGGTAATTCCATGATCGTCAGTTCTGGCCTCTTTGTTTTCAGGAGCTTCCTCCTTAACACTGTCCACTTCCATATAGTCACCACCCAAACGTGAAAGAAGCTCACTCAATTCTTGTTCAACACAAGTTCTGTCTTTCTGAATTTTCTCCGTGGCCGATAACAGCGCAATGGCTTGCGTTCTGCTGCTTCTGCGTGACTGGGTAAGGGAAGCCAATAACTCCTCTGACTTGTTCAGATACTCGGTAAGGTAGGGTATACGGGAATCCATGTCTGCGACTGTATCAAGAAACGAAAGCGACATGTTTTTTTTCAAGAAACGATAAGAAAAGATACCCGCTTTTTACCCAGAACTCGAAGCAAATTAGAGACAGTAATTTGATCGATAAAGAACCAGAAAACAATGTACTGAGTTCAAGAAAACGCTTAAAAAACTACGACTTAGTGCCCAGAACTCGTAGAGATGAGAGGGAAGAATGTAGGTAATACGGAAACATAGGTGTGTTGTAGAAAGAAGAAGAAAGGAAAACGCAGAGAGTACCTACCTCTTATCGAGCTAGAGCTTCGTGCACGAGGATGATCGGCACGCGCTACCAGAATTCAGAAGAAAGCCTCAACTTTCTTGGAAGAACAAGAATGGTTCTTGTCCCGGTCTCTCGTTCTTGCAACGGTCGTTTTACTCGGAAAATTTTAAAACCGAGGCCCTCTCGCTGATTTGATCTTTTGGCGAGAGATGTGGCTTCGTTTTTTCTGTTTGCCGAATTACACTTTTTTATCCTCGACTTGATCTTTTGGCGAGAAACCAAACAGGATGATCAACTATATGGGCCCATAACGTTGTGGGGTGACTTAGGCCCGTGTGGGTGGATATTTGCAGAATTAGTCCAGGAACGTACCACCCACCGATCCATATATCCACTTACCAGTTTCTGTTTCTTTCTGAACTTCAATTTGATATAAATTCCAATTGAATTTTAATAAATACTTATACACTAAATATGGAATTGGAAGCATTTTTATAAAGAAACTGTTGAAGTATTCAGGAAAAAAAACTGAAGAAAGATTCAAAGTATTGGGATGAATTTGTACCCTTGACCTTATAAATCAATTAGTAACGTTCCAAAACCTCTATAGCTAAACTTATTTTCCTCAAATAGGATCAGATATCACCTCCTCTGTATTTGTTAAATTTAAAAAGAAGCTTATGTTTTGACTTTCGAGCTAGGGAGCACTCTCATCTATTTACTTAGTCACCAGACTATACACAAAAGACAAATTATAATAGTATAGTCTAAGACCACTATATGTATCGTGTTTGAACTAACGTGATTGGTCTCTCATATTAAACAAGAACATAACTTTGTTGCTGATGCCAAACTTCAGTTGTAGATCAGTAGTTCGATAATGGGTTATTTCTTGATGAGTTTGAAGCTTAGGGTCGTCAAAGTTCGAAATACTCTTGGTATTTACTTCTGATAGAATGCTCTTCCTTATTTGTTATTTTTACCGTAGAGATTAATCCGCGCTGAGTGATCATAACAAATATTTAATTATTCATAATTACCTATGGCTCGAATGAACAAAGTACGCACCCTTGTTACCGAGCCTAGCCTCAATTCTCTAACCGGCACAACCCACCCAACTCCGGCACAGGATCAAGGGCCAAAATGCCCCCAAATCTCCACGTGGACGGTGGGGATGAAGTGGACATTAAAATGGTAACGGTAGAGGGGAGTCCATCAGCAATCTAAAACCCAAGCTCACTTCCTCACATCAGCCTAGTCCTTCTCTCTCCCTTTCTCTTCCAATAAAACAACAAATACCGGCGCGGGAAAACTTCACCGATGACCGCTCCGGCGAAGGTACTCCGTCTCCAACACTCTCCCATTCTTCTCAAATTTTCAAGGGTTTTTCCCCAATGCTCTGTTTATCATTATCAAATTTGCGTCTTTGTATCTGTTGGTTATTGAAAATTGAGTCTGGTCGTTTTGAGCTCTGTGCATTTATTACCATTCACTGTTTCATATGCGATTGAATCTCAAATTGTATCGGGTTTATTTTGTAGAGTATTGACTGATCGAGCCGTGGCTCTGGGACTTTAGTTCTGGGCTTGCATGGGTCGGAGAGTGTAGCTGTTTGAGTTTGGAGTGTAGGGAAGCTGAGGTTTTCGGTGTCGAAGCGGCTTTCATTTGACTCTTCTGAAAATGGTATGGTTTAGAATTGTGTATGATTGATTTGGTGATTGGAAGTATGAAGCTTTGCATGCAAATGTTGGATTGGGATTTTAAAGGTTGTGAATTTGGGTGTTTGATTTGAGTGTTGGCTTTTATGAGAGGAGAGTTATATGGTTTTTGATAGATATTAGTACTCTGCTTATTTTGGTTGTTCTTACTGTTTTTTGTGCATATATGGTGGACGATTAGTATTGAACTATTGATATTGAAGATTTGATCTTGCTTTAGTTGTTGGAGATTATGACTGCTTTTGAGTGAAATGAAAGACGATGTTTTGTTGTTCTGTCATGCCTGGAGCTTTATACAACCGAGTTCAAATTTGAGATATAAAAAAGAAGGATGTTTTCTTTGTCGAGTATGCTGATGCTTTCTATTTGGCTGTAAGGCAAAAGGATTAGTATATTAGCTGTGAAGTCAAATCTTTGGAGATATTGTTGAAAGAGTTGATCGTTATAAGTAAAGGAGAAAACTTAGTTACTCTAGCAAGTATAAATATGTAAATTTGATATTTTAGTGATCTACTATGTGAAGTGAGAGTAGTATCAGACACCATGCATTGTAATCCGGACCAGTCATATAGGAATGCAACCTTTTACATTCTGGAATAACTTGTTTAAATCCATACTGCAAACTGCAAAGTCTCTAGAAAAAATAACTAAAACACAGTAAAAGCAACTGAAAGGAAAAAGGGAAAGAAAATAAAGTAAAGAGAAACTTTTTATAGCTATATTAGGTCCTTCGTGTAAGAATGAGGTGATAATCAGTATTATTCATCATCTAAACTATATTTTTTCAATTAAAAGTGTAGGATGTGTAATGTATCATAAAGACAATGAGGCTAAAATTGTGTACATGATGCAACTCTTTCATCTGAGAGTTTGTTACAAAACTTCTAAGACAATTCTCACTTCATGGTCTTGGTTAGAAAAGCAATACAGATTGAGCTCAGTATTGTGATCGCTCATAATTTCTATATCTCAAACAGGTTAAATGGAACTTGAGCTTGAATATACTTGTGTGTTAGCATTTACCATTCAATTGCAAAAAAGAAGTTTCTAAAAATTATTTTCTTTGGCAGTCTTTCCAACACAAAAGCTTTTGGATTCCAAGAGATGCTAGTTGTTTAAATGATGGAGAGATGGGTTGTGATAATTCTTCCAGGGTAGAATCAAAGCGTGGTCATCCATGGTGTATGGAAGCCAATGGACCAGATCTGTTCAACAACAAGAAGCAAGCAATGGAAGCTGTTGATGGCAGGCCAATTTCAAGAGCTCCAAACTTGGCTGTTGCCCAGTGGGATAACACTTCTGGGTTTCAGACAGTTCCAGGGCAGTTCACTGACCACTTTTTTGGACAAGAGCCTGGAAGGACAGTCAACCTAGTTGATAGAAACATTCAGTCTGTTGGAAGTGGAACTATGAATTTTGGAAGAAAAGGGTTTCAGAGTCAACACCGCAATGATCAGTCAGTAAATTTGTCAATGTCCCACACCATTGAAGATCCTTCATCATGTCTCAGTTTTGGTGGAATCAGAAAAGTGAAAGTCAATGAAGTTAAGGACTCTGATAATGCCGTGTCTGCATCTATGGGGAACTCCTACAGAAGGGGAGACAATAATACAATTTCAATGTGTACTAACAAGAGTGATGAAAACATCATTTCATTAAGTCCACCTTACAATGATAACGAGAATGCCATCTCATTAGGGACTACCTTTAATAAGGCAGATGACAATTTCATCTCAGCTGGTCACACTTTTGGCAAGGGAGATGACACTTTCATATCGATGGCTCCTAATTACAGCAAGGGTGACACTCGTATGTTATCAATGGGTCAGCCCTTTGAGAAGGAGAATGGAAGTTTTATATCAATTGGTCAGTCATATGAAAAGGGAGACGGCAGTTTCATATCATTAGGCAACTCCTACAACAAAGTGCATGAGAATTTCATTTCTATGGGTCCGGTATATGGTGGAGGAGATGATAATTTGATCTCAGCGGCTCCGACCTATGATAAGCATGCTGATAACACTATATCAATGGGTCTGACCTATGACAAGGCTGATTCAAATATTTTACCAATGGGTCCTCACTATGATAAATCAGATAGAGATCTACATGTGAGTCATAATTTCAATAAGAATGAGAGCAATACCATATCTTTTGGTGGTTTCCATGATGATTCTGAGACAAACCCTTCTGGTGGGATCATCAATAGCTGCAGTTTGTTGACATGTAATCAGAACGCAACAGCTCAACCATCGGAAGAATCTGGTTTGAGAAATTATGATCATCCTACTGAGTCGAAGATGGATGCACATGTAGTTGACCCTGTGAAAATTGATTCCAAAGCTGTTAATATTCCCAAAGTAAAACAGCCAAAAACTAAGAAAGCTCCTCCAAACAACTTTCCGTCCAATGTCAAAAGCTTGTTGTCAACTGGTATCTTTGATGGTATTCGTGTGAAGTATTCTTCCTGGTCACGGGAGGTAAGCCTGTGTACTATTGAATATTCTGATTTTTTGTTTGTTTGTTTAGGTGATGCAATTTTTACTGTTTAGGTTCCTTTTGTTGACTTGTTATATTTTTCTCAGAAAAACCTCGATGGAATCATCAAAGGGGCTGGGTATCTGTGCTCTTGTGCTGACTGCAATCACTCAAAGGTAATGAACTCTTGGTATTTTCTGTTACAATCCAGAAAGACATTCATTTTTCAGGTTTTGGATTTTTTTTTTAATATATATATATATATTTTTAATTTGTACCATTGTCTTTTTATCTGAGGTTCATAACCTAGCTCATGACTATAATTCTATATTCAGCCTCTTAATGCTTATGAGTTTGAGCGCCATGCTGGTGCCAAGACCAAACATCCCAATAATCACATCTACTTTGAGAATGGAAAGACCATCTATGCAGTAGTTCAAGAGCTGAAGACTACTCCTCAGGACATGTTGTTTGATGCAATTGAAAATGCGACAGGGTCGCAGATTAATCAGAAGAACTTTCGTGTCTGGAAAGGTAGTGCAGAATTTCAGATGATTTTCGTGACATGTTTAATGCAAACATGAAATATGCTATCCCACCTTGTAATTCTACAGTTATAATGATATACGAAAATTTCTCATGGATTTTCCTTTGCCTTTCTCAGCATCTTTCCAAGCTGCTACTCGTGAACTTCAGCGTATCTATGGAAAAGATGAAGTTGCTATACCATCTTGAAATGAGAATCTTCCTGATCCTGTTAATGTATGGGGGTAGGTTGAGATTTGATCCATGGATAGCAGCACACACATATAGTAAATTATAGACCGGAATTTGGGTATATTTGGATATTGAGCTTTTGGATGTTTACAGGTGGCTATTGGTCTTTAAATGAAATTTTGGTTTGGATTTGGACAGTTTCTGTAAAATATGGAATTCATGAAACTTAACTTTTGCGCCCGGAAATGCTTTTGACTAAACTAGATAGTCAAATTACCAAAAATGGAACCTAATGTCCTTATTCATACATATCTTTTTGGACTAAGCCTAAGTTGAGTATTATTGGTGACCAGGGGCTTTTGGTGGGTCGTTTTGGTTTCAGACTACCATGTCAGTTATTCAACTCAATTTTCTCTCTTTTTTGGGAAGAAGGATTTAGGAAGGATCTTATGCTGTATGACATTTGTTCGGTATTGGTGGTTCCTAATCATTCAGAGCTGGTAACAAACTGGGGCTGTGCTCTGTGCGTTATGCAATATGAACCACTAATATTTACCATTCGATTGTAAATTAAATGATTTTTGGCCATTGATCCTCGACAGGAAAGGCAGTATAGCTCTTCCTACTTCCTTGTTTGGTTTTGAAGTAGGAATTGGGGCATGCATGTAACCAAAAACCCCATGTACAAATCATAGAAGTAAATTATTGTCCTAATTGTCTCATTACCACATCCTTCCATATCTTATGAGATCAAATCCTAATCGAATTAAATTTCCAGCTGTATTCATCATATAGCTAGTACATAATTTCCTGGTCTTTCCCCCCTCAAGTTTTGCTAGACCAAGACTGTAAGGGCTTGACAACAACACATAGAAGCAGTAAAAATTTCTATGGGGTTGATCCGCCAAGCAAAGCTTGTGGTAGCTGTGATTTTGGTGCAGCTTGGGTATGCTGGGCTGAACATAATCTCTGTGTTTGCTCTAAAGAAGGGAATGAGTTCTTACACATTCATCGTGTATCGAATGGCCATTGCCACTATTGTTCTAGCTCCCTTTGCATACATTTTTGACAGGAATTCAAGGCCTCCGATGACTTGGTCTATCATTGCAAAGATAATGTTGCTGAGCCTTTTCGAGTAAGAATTTGGATAATCTAATTCATTACTTCAACTTGGGATGTGTTCTGATTTTATCTGTTCATGCATTGCAGCCCTGTCCTTGACCAGAACCTCTGCTACATGGGAGTGAAGCATTCAAATGCGACCTTCACTTCTGCAATGTGCAATATGCTGCCTGCTTTTGCATTTTGTCTAGCCTGGATTTTTAGGTATATATAACTCATCATGTCCTCGGTCACATACTGATTTACAGACACAGTACATTGACAATGCATTGACTTGGTAGGTTTGAGAAGGTTAGTCTTAAAAAACTGCACAGCATAGCAAAGGTGACGGGGACGATCATCACAGTTGGGGGAGCAATAATCTTGACCCTAGTTAAAGGTCCCCCTTTGTGTCTACCATGGGCTAATGAAGAACCAATTGATCATCATCAATCTGCGCAATGCTATTCGGCTCAGACAGACTTTGTGAAAGGAGCTCTATTCATCACATTAGCATGTTTCTGCTGGTCTTGGTTTGTCATTTTGCAAGTATTGTTCTCTCAAATCACTTCATTGTACCACTTATTCGGAAATGGTCCTAAACTTCTAATAATTTGAATTTGATTACAGCAACAAACCACAATTTTTTTTTATATATATGATGTTGAATTTGGATTCTGTATACGCAGGCAATTACCTTAAGATCCTACCCTTGTCAGCTCTCTCTCACAGCAATGATATGCTTTTGGGGTACGGTGGAAGGAGCGATACTGGCTTTTGTAGTTGAAAGGGGACATAGTGGAGTCTGGTCCATACAATTCAACATCAAACTTATAGCAGCATTTTATGGGGTAGGTAACAACTGTATGTACGAATTGGCAAACATTTGTACTATAATAACTGGGATTTGAAACAACGACCCTGTTCCAACTCCCAAGTACTTGCATACTTGACACTGGAATCCAATTTTCTGAACATTGTGTTAATATTTCAAACTGCAGGCAATGCAATCCAGTGTTACTTATTATGTGATGGGAATGGTAGTGAAGGAAAAGGGACCTGTTTTTTACTCGGCTTTTAATCCCTTGGCCACAGTAATGGTTGCAGTCCTGGGTTCCTTTGTTTTATCAGAACAATTGTACCTTGGGAGGTAGGCTTTCATATATTGATTTCTCTCTGGTTGATCAATATTCCTATATATGCATGACAGTTGATTGACTAGTCTCTTTCACTCTTGTTCTTAGTGTTATTGGAGCGGCTGTAATCGTCATTGGTCTATATCTTGTTCTCTGGGGAAAAGCAAAGGACCAATCTCCTCCATCACAGTGTTGCATGATCGATGAAGTAGCACCAGAAACACAAAGATTAATAGATGATCAACAGTGTTGAGAAAATTCCATGACACTTGATCCTTCGAAAGTCGAAACTCTGGTAAACCGGTTGTCTAGTCTTTTTGTTTGGCCTTTTCATTTTTTATTTGAAGTGAAAATATCACCTCTGAATTAAATGTTCAGCAGCTAGCTTAAAGTATTAACTAGTCTTAGTAAACCAAGGATTACTTAGCTGTTACTGAATTTTGACTGTGATTGTGCCTACTTTCGAGTATTCCTTGCCACTTCATGAATAAGCTGATCCTTGCAAATTCGGCCATGCCTATCAGTATCAGCTACTATATAGGCTTTTATTTTTCTTTTTTGTTTCTTGTTATCTTGAATAGCAAGGATCACCATTGTTCTGTCTTAAGTACTCACCAGGTAGCTTAAAGTATTAACTATTGGCCATAAAGTTAGACCACCATTGTTCTTGCTGCTTGATTTTTCATGTGATTGTGCCTGAAGAAATCTGTATTTCTTGACTTCAACAAAATGCATGACCTCAACTGGAATCATATAGTAGCATGCAAATATATATAAATAGGCAAGTTCCAGTTCTAGTTGGGTGATTTTTGGAGTAATCTCTTCAATACAAACATGAAGTTGGTCTGCTGGGTGTTTTTTGGCTTCTGAATACTATGCAGCTTAACATTTTATTTTATTTATTTATTTATTATTATTATTTTATCATTACTTCGGATTTTGGACATCTGACATTTTTTTTATGGATCTTTACATTGCGCCCCAAAAGTTCATTAAACGAGACTGGATAGTAATGTCAGTGGGAACTTGAGGCATATAAGGATAGTCAAGAACTGTGTTTTAGTGACTTCGTGCCTCGAGAAGAGTTAGTGCATACCAAATAAGTTAACCCGGCCTAAAAATTTGTGGTTTTTCCATGCAGAAGAGTGCAGGCAAAGACCTTCATATATCATTGATGCTTCCACTTTTGGCCTATATTCTCTTTTCGTGTTATATTTTAGGCTGATATTTTGATAACCAAGGCCTGATACAGTACTTTCTTCTCCAAACATGTACAAAAGTTAGAATCTTGTCATCTGTTCCACAATGAAAATCCAAATTCCAAGCAGAACCGGCCATTGGCCTTGCTGCATAGTAGAAAATGAGCTCATTACAAATTCAAAGCAGGAATCCTATACCATATATTCTCAAGTCAACCTGGCACTTCAAAGAACTATATATAGAAGCTCAAATTTTATGCTAGCTGTTATATAAGGCCTCACTATTTGCATTGATGCAATACACCAGCAACAACATTATTTCAATCTATCATACTTCTAAGCTCCTATTTTTGTTAGATCATTTCCATTTTCTCTTTGCTCTTGTGATTGAGATGGAGGTTGGTCCTTGGTTTTCCTCCATAAAATCATGTATAGGCCAATAATGATGATTATGGCTCCAGTAAGACTGCAAGCATCAGTAGGTTAGTTCTGTCAGTCCCTGGTGATTTTGAAATTTAATTCCTAAATGCACTAGGAATCTGCATACCTCCAAAAGTACATTTGCAACCATTCTTGGTACCCAAGGGATGAAAAGCAGAAACAAAAACAGGCCCCCTTTCCTTCACTACAATCCCTACAACACAGTAAGCAATCCCCGCGAGTATCCCCTGCATCAAATTAAGATTAAAATTTCAATTCTATTCTGGTGTTATGCTGTATTTATTTCGAGTATAGTTGGAGAAAACATATCCTAATTACCCCATAAACAGCTGTTAAGAGTTTGACATCCAAGTTTATAGACCATGCTGCACTGTTTCTCCATTCCATACAAAAGCTAGAACTGTTGCTTCAGCGGTACTCCAGAAACATATCAAAGCTGTGAGAGAGAGCTGACAAGGGTATGACCTTAATGTATATGTCTGCGTATGTATATCGAAATATACATTCATCAAATTACTTTTCACTTTGAGTAGAGTCATGAGAACCACTAGCTAGGGAGTTCTTACTTGCAAAACGATGAATACAGACCAGGAGAGACAAGCTGCCGAGATGAACAAAGCACCCTTTAGCAAGGTTCTTGTCGCCTGAGTGACTAGCTGATGGTTGATGACGATGTTGCTATTTGGTCCATGGTACACTCAGAGAAGGCCCTTTGAGTAGAGTCAATGTGATAGCTCCACCAACTGTGATTAAAGTTCTTCAGACCTTTGCCAGGCCATGCAGACTTTTAAAGTTGACTTTCTCGAGTCTACAGATTAAATCCATCACCACAAATTGTTAGTTGTTTGTTCATCATTCAACCTCAGGTGTGTGTGGCAAAGAAGTTAGAGTTTACCAGAAAATCCAGGCCGTAAGAAATGCAAAAGCAGGTAGACTGTTGGACATGGCAGATGAGAAAGTGGCTGTAGAATATTCTTCAGTCCTAGATAATATAGGTTCCCTGTAAGAGGATTATAACATGTACATTTAGGGTACTGGGCTACTAGCAGAATGCTCATGCATAAAATCGAGACTATGCTTACTCAAGGCTAAGCAGCAGAATCTTGGCTGCGATAGAGAATGTCATCCTTGGCCTTATATTCCTGGTTCATGATCTGCAAGCAGAAAGAATGGATTCATATACTTGATAATCTAAAATTTAGATTCAAGCAGACAATGTAGCAAGACAACTAAGAGAAAGCGAGAGAGGAGGAGACATACCTGTCGAAAATGAGAGCAAAAGGAGTAATGATGAGTGGCAGTAGCCATACGGTACACTATGAATGTGTACTTGTTCATCCCTTGATTAAGAGCAAAAATACTGAGTATGATTAACCCAGCATTCCCAGCCTGCAAGGAAACCACAGCCAACACTAGCCTTGCCCTCAGACTAATCAAGGGCTTCACAGACATTAATTGTTATTATCTCAACTCGTTCCCCTGTATCAACCATGACATACAGAAGATGTAGCATTATAGAGTTTGATTATATAGTACCCCAGAACCTGGATGTCAACATACCTCCTCAACAAGTTTTCTTCAGATTCAAACACTAACTAACTAAAATTGGATATCGATAAACATGTCAGAATGACATCAAAAGGTAACAAAATTGCCACATTTGATATCAAAACACAAGTTTGTGCATCTGTGACGAGGCTTGAGTTGGGTGCATTCCGTTCCAACCTAGCTAATAAAACACTCTAAAAGTTGTCCAAGTATGTAGTACGTGGTATTCTACAGCATTCTGCGTACACGTACTGCTTGTTACCCTATGAATTTGGTTGACTATAGTCTATATATACTGTATAGGGGGTGTGGAAACATGAGTGTATTAGTGTATGAAATAGACCCTTAACAACAAACAATCATATATTTCTATACTTTTAAGCGTGACTAGATGCCATTGTGATTAGAACTAGCTGCCTGTACTAACTGACATAATCAGCAGTTTGTAATGGCTGCGCAAATCATTTACTGATGTAGTGATCGGACTCCGAACACTCGATTGCCACTATGACCCCATCCTCACCCGCTACATTGGCTCCAGCTAGCCGTGCCATTACCATTGCCAACCACTCCCTTGCACACCAAGCTAGCCTTGATCCAAAATGGTGCTGTATTTGCAGACCTTTGCCATTGACAAGTTCATAAACAGTAACCAACACAACCTCGGCTCCGCTGTCTATGGCCCCACGTGGCGCCTCTTCCGCCGCAAACTGACCTCCGAGTTCCTCCACCCTGAATTCTTGTGTCAAGTCTTATATATGGTGGCGCTCGCAAAAGGGTATGTTTTGGATCGGACATCGTCATCAAATGCATCCAATCAGAGCTTCAAATTGATTCTTTGGTTTTTAAAGGTGGGAGTGTGGGACTTCGGCCCACGCCAACTGGGCTTCAAGGAGGTATGTGGTGTAAGCAGAGAAACATTCTTTGGTTTACCAGAGAAAAGATATGAGATTTAAGAGAGATATATGTGGTGTTTGTAACAAAGATGAGCCGAGAAAATCGAACGACACGAGCTGGATTCGTACACCGGCTCCGACGATTCCGACAGCCAAGACTCGTCTCCGGCGAGGAGTTCCGGCAAGCGCAGGGAACATTTGATTTAGCCTTGGTTTCAACATAATCCTCAAGAAGGAGCGGGACCACAAGAAGAGGAGGTCGTCGAGGAACGTGACTGAGGAAATCGCCGAGTACTTGGCTAAGAAGGTTTTCCTTTTTGGTGTTTAGGGTTCTAGCTCTAATATGATAATGTTGTTGATTGTGTGGTATTGATTTTGATTAGGCAGCTCGAGTAGCTAAGAAGCTGAAAAGTGGGCTATATCTCGAGGTAATATTATGGTTAAATGGGGAATTTTTTTACCTCTAACTATGATAATGATTCGAGAAGATTACCACTTAGAGAGATTATCCCTAGCTAGTAAGATTGAAACTAGGGATCCATACTCAGTCGTATAACCAAATATATATGAATCGTATGCTTAAATGATCGAGATGCACAATTCATATTATCCCACTATGAATTGGATACGTCTTTCCATATATACTTTTCCTCTATGAAATACATATATCCCTATTTGAATATGAAATTATAAGCCCATTTTGTGACCACAATATGTAAAAATAAGAGGATACTTACTGATCTTGGCTAGTGATAATTAAGATTGGTGGGTGGTTGATTTGAAATTTGGTAGTACGTGACAAGCTAGGTAGTTGGCAACTTTAGAGCATCTTTAGCAATGTTAGCCATTTATAAGTTAAATTTTAGTCAAATTAGCTAAAATGTCATTTTCGCTAGCCATTTTAGAAATGTGGCTGGATCAATGCTCTCTATTTTAGATAGCATTACATCAACATTATTCTTCAAATATAAATTAAATAGTTTAAATATATTTATATATCATATAAAATATCTTACAAAAAATGTATTAAATTATAGCTAGCCTCATCTGAGTCATCTCGGTAAAAGTCATAATAACTCAAGTTTGGCTAGTCTGCTGGAGCTCCTAAAACATCAAAAAATGTTAAACACGCTCTCTAAAATACTTAAGGAGTTAAAGTTTGTTAAAGATCTTTAGCAATACTAGCCATTTTTTAGTTAAATTTTTGTTAAATTAGCTAAAATATCATTTTGGCTAGCCACTTTAAAAATGTGGCTGCATCAGTGCTCTCTATTTTAGCTAGCATTACATCAACATTATTGTTTAAATAAAGATTAAATAGTTTAAATATATTTATATATCACATAAAATATCTTATAAGGAATGTCTTAAATTATAGCTAGCCTCATATAAGTCATCTCGCTCTCTATATTTAGTTGCGAGATAGCTAAAGTAATAGCTAAACTTTGGCTAGTCTGCTGGAGCTCCAAAAATATGAAAAAAAACTAAACACGCTCTCTAAAATAACTAAAAGCTAAAATAGAAAGTTTGCTAAAGTTGCTCTTACTAGCTACTAGCTAGTAATTTAGTAAATTACTTAACACTGTTAATGTGTCACAGGCATTTCGTACAGTGAACAAAGAATGGGATACTCCCACAAGAGTTTACCGCAGGTCATACGTGGCTAGTCTGCAACTGGTTCATAGAGTTTCACTTCATTTGTTTTGTAGAAGTAAAGAGAAGAAGGAAATAAAAAGAACATTTAGCCTCACTTGTTGTTATAGCTCATATTATATAAGACTTTGAATACCCAGTTAAATTACTATAACTATTTAAAAATTTCGACCAAAAAAAAAATTGAAACTCTTTGGCTTCTATAACTCACTCATAACTCAACTCATCTTCGAAAAAAAACTCCTCTCTACTATCAGAGGTCTGTGTGTGTGTGTTGTGTGCGCATTTGAAAATTTACTTCCTCTCTCTTTGTGTACATCGATCAACATGGCTGGAACCGGAGAGACCTTTGTTCTTATCATGCTTTAGATTATCGGTACATGCGTCGGAGCATACTTACTCGTGCTCAAATATATGTTCTACATTATGGTAATTATCAAACTTGTCGTTTTGGGACTCTTGTTCTATAGTTTCACAGGCCGCTAAGGTTTCAATTATGTTTTCATTTTACATAGTTTGTATAAAACGAATAATGATGCACTGAAGTTTCCCTATGCGGCCTGTTGGTTTTGAGAGTTTCTCAAAGTCCAACTGGTTGTAAGTTCGACTGGCAACATGAAGAAGAAAGAAAGCTCAAGAAGTTAGTTTTTCATTTTACCTAGTTTGTATTAAGCAATCAAGAACTAATCGAAGACTCGAGGTATGTACTTGAAGCAAGTTATGAATATATTTGGCTGATATTGAAGTGGGGAGTGCTAGATGGCCTTATTAAGACCTAGGATTTATGATCTTAATCCTATGTGACATGTTAAGTCACCTACCCACATCATTAAATAAAAAAAAAATACATGTTATGTCAATTTTGGTTAATGTTTTTATCGAATTTATATTGGATGAACTATATATAAACAAATATATATATATATATATATATATGTATCTACATAATTTTTCCAAGGAGAAAATTATACATATATATATATATGTATCTATATATTTGTTTATATATAGTTCATCCAATATAAATTTGATAGAGATTTTCTTTTTTCTTTAATTCATTTTTAAAGTTCGATTGAGAATATATATATATATATATATATATAGGCTGCCTATACCAAATATAGTTTATTAATAAACATCTAATTAATAATCACACCAAATTAACGAATAACTATACCAAATATTGTTTTTTGTTTTCATCAAGATGATACCATTTTTATGTAGTTGATTTAGTTACCTTACATGAACTAAATTAAATGCATTTCTTTATGGAGTCAAATGTTATAATAATTCATTAGATTTAGAGTCACAATTATGATATGAGTAGTGCTAGAGACACCAAAAATTTATACCAAAATCATATACCAAATGATGTGGCTAGTGCCATCTCATCCGCCCTATATGGAAGGAATTGCTAACATGGTTTTTCTTAATATTTGTAATATTAAAGTATTCATAATCATGAATTCTTTACTAACTCTTTCATTGAAAGACTTAAAATCAAGAAAAAACTTTATTTTTAAATAGAAATCCAACTTCGATCTTGTAATGCATTGTAGTCATCCTAATCAAGAGAAGACGATCATCTAAACTTAACTTTGCAGACATGGTTGGTCGTCGGTGTGTGACTTTTGCCCTTTGGAATGAGATATCATTATTTTTTTGTTTATAAAATTTCAATCGAAAATTACCAAATTAAAAATCGTCTTAATGAAAATTTATGAGAATAACACAATTTATCTTCATTCAAACAGCTACTTGGCAAATAATGAGAGTACTGCAAATTTGATTGATTGATTCAATCCTTCAGTTTTTTTTTAATACATTCTTCAGCTTTCATATTTTAGAAGTATTAAACTTTAAAAAGAGCGGGGAGTATGAGCGGGAGAAAAAAAAATACATTGGTAATTTGGATGACTTTTAATTGATTCATGTATTAAACTGAGAGCAAGATTTTAGCATTCTTTCATGGCCAACACCAATCAAGTAAGAATATATTTGGGAATTTAGGTTTAT
>NC_020497.1:16883481-16941689 GCF_000184155.1 Fragaria vesca subsp. vesca
ATATATATATATATATATATATATAGGTTGTTGTCTAATTATAAGCAATTTCCCAGAACAGATTAAAGTGTGAACCAAAGTTGTACATAATTGCATATCACTTCTTTACTTGTGGACACTGAAAATTGGTAACTATTCTATTAACAACTGGGCAGCTGGTTATTTCCAGTTTGATTTTCATCAAACTATATGCAGTTCACGTGGTTTTTTATTTTTAGAAAAGTAAGAGAAAGAACGTCAGTCTCTTCAATATACTCAGGCCAAGATCCAGTCAAAAGGATCTAGATCTGGCATGAGAGTGGGGAGGTAGAGAGGAGCAGTGTAGAGAAAAGGTAGAGAGAAATTAAGTTATTTGTAGAAACTTCGCCGAACATTTTGACCTAACCTAAACACGGCTCCGCCATAGCCACCCTTCTCTTACACTGTCTGGCCACCTCCGGCCATCATTTTTTGTGAGATCACCCAAAAACCACTCCTATCCTTCTCCTCCATCTAACAAATCTCAGAAATCCGACATGCAGCCCAAACCGACAGCAACCGAAGCAGAGAGAGCTTCGAGCTTTCCGACGTTTTCCGGCGCCTCCTTAAATCGAAACTGGTATTCTCGTTTTCATATCATCCTTCTATTTCTTTCTATGTTCATCTTTCTTCGAATACTGGTTAACTGCCAAAAAAAAAAAAACCTTTTCTGCATTTTCCGACCTCACTGTGTTCTCGACTCTAGATACTCTTCTGACTAACGAGGGAATCAAAGGAACTCCGAAGAAGCCTTGGGAGACTTCAGTCACAGTTTGGTGAGGGATTGACTTGGAATTCTGGCGAGGAAGGCCAACAATGTCGTGGAGAGACTTCTGCTCCCTGACATGTTCGCCTGAAAATCACCGAAAATAGTATTTCACTATAGGCCTAGAGCTATTGTGATGTTTTTGAGTTGATGTGTTAAGCTTTATTTTGGAATGTGATGTTTGATTTCAAAGTTTTGTGTTTGTGCATGTCGATTTCTCGACGTTTTGGAGCTCCGCCGAAGTTTTGAAGAATTCCGGTAGGTCCTATCGTCGCTAGTTGCTACTCCTTGTCGTCTTAGCTGCATCTGAAAATTTCAATTCAAACTTATCGCATAATCTAACCACCAGTTGTATATCAAGTAGCCTCATCCCCTTTTTAATCACATTACCTCAATTCAAAAACCATAAAATAAGCATGTTAAATCTCCCAATTCTAAAGTCCGCATAACTAGAAAAGACACTCAATCTTAAAGCTACTCATATCCCCAAATCGAACATGACGGCGTCCACTACCTCAGGCAAAAGCTCCTTAGTGGCAAACTTAAACGGCAAGACATCGCTAGTGCGAACCTAGATATATTGATTCGGAGCGGGAATGGTTGGGCGTAGCAGATCAGAGATCGAAGGTCAACGCTGCCATATATATATATATAGATATATATATATACAGATTTTCTCAGCTGCGGACGTCTGCACCAAAATTTTGGTGCGGATTTCTATTTTTGCACCACTTCCCGATCGAATTTCCTCAAACTTCCTTCTCGACATATCTAGATCATCTTGTGTAGATCATCTCTGCAAAATTTTAGCCAATTTGGTGATTGTTAAGGCCCTCAAAATCGAAAAACAAATCTGATGGACTGAATTTTGTCCGGTTCAAGTATATAACGGAAAAACGCAAGTTTGAGGGCCTTATCACTAAATTGGCTGAAATTTTGCAGAGATGATCTACACAAGATGATCTAGATATGTCTAGAAGGAAGTTTGAGGAAATTCGATCGGGAAGTGGTGCAAAAATGGAAATCCGCACCAAAAACTTTGGTGCGGACGTCCGCAGCCAAGAAGGGCTCTATATATATATATCGTAACGGGGATGAAGATAAGAAAGAAAAAGAAAAAAAAGTGTTTTTTTACCTAATTTAATGACAGTTTCGTAATTATTAAATAAAATGACAGTATTTTCATCATTTCTTGAAAGCAAATGATTTAAGTCTGTTTTATTTTAGAGTGGGCCTGGGTGTGTCCTTATTTATCTAAATCTTTTAGAACATGAGTTTTTTGTTTTTTGAATTGTTTTATGGTAGTTGTATGTCATTTTCTATAATCAAATCAATAGAACTTTGTAATATTTATTACAGGGTAAATATTTAGTAGAAATTACCCCTGCTAAGACATTCCTAAAGTGTTACTCCTAATGTAGCAAACCGTTTATTACATGGGTAAATATATCATAGAAGTTACCCCTACTAAGACATTCCTAAGGTTACTCAAGGAAAAATCAATCTAAAGTTGCTCCTCCAATATCAATATAGAGCCAATATCCTATCAAGAGCAACACTATGATGGTGATAGGATGTGCCAATATGAGGATGTAGAATTCCTGTGAGCCAATATTTGAAGCTGATGAGGGTAGACAACTTTCTCCGATCCCCAGCCCCATCATCTTTTATTGTCAACCCTACTCGAGGAAGGAACCTATGCTCATTCAATATAGCCAATGCGTTGCAGAATAGAAGTGCAGCAACAAACCCTCGCCACAGTGTCCAAAAAGCATTCCAGAAAACCCAAATAAACACCATAATTTGTTCGATCTGCAAGAGAAGTTGAGGGACAGGTCAAGAAGAACCAAAAAGACTATGAATCTAGCTCCATGGATGGAGAATATATACACAAGATTACATCAATGCTATTAGGAAGCTAATTACAATAAAATATTACTTACTATGTTCCTAATAACACACAAAATACACAATCCTAATATTAGGAGGTAAAATTCACGCTAACACATTGGACATTTAGATACTACTGAAACTTTGTACTAATTCCTTAGTAATTACCAGCAAGGGATGAACCGATCATAGGGTAAGAGGAGTGAATTCGTTTCAGGAGACGGGTCAGGAAGGAGTTTTACTGCTGGGATCGAATAAGAGTCTCCGGGTTGCGAGGACCAGCAGTCAACAGATGGAGAGAAAAAGAAAATAAAAAAAAACAAGTAAGGACTCACTAGCTAGGGTTGGAGCGCATGAACGCATCGCATCACCGTCCATTACTTAGATTGCCATATGTCAGCGCATCATCTGTCCACTATTATATTGCCACGGGATGGAACACATCACTCGTGCAATACTAGATTGCCATGTGTCATATAAATTACGCGGCAGATTTTTTTTTAAGGTGACACCTGGCTTGTTTAGGCCCACGCCAATTAGGCTTCCGCCTAGGCCTCCACGTCTTCTAGAGTCAAGTCAATTCCGGCCATTGCAGTAAACCTTGGCCGATGGCGATTCCGGTGACAGAGAGAGGAGTGCTGGGAATACTAATGAAGTGCAGCGCGGTCGGAATGAGAGTTCGAAGTCGGCCATGTTGTACTACAAGTCTACAACCCACAGACGCAAAACACTAGATCATAAACAACATAATCAACAAATATAGATCCAGTACCATGTTCTACATTCATGGCGGCCATTGTGTGATGTGAGGCGATGAGAACGTCAGGAAAAAGGTATTTTCTATGCAGCACTCAGATGGAGAGAGAGAGAGAGACTCGTACTTAGCTCGTATTTGGTGTAGGGTAGTGTGTGCATAGGGTCCTCATGTACTGCATTTTTGGATAGCTAAAATTCTAATCCATGAAAGAGTTTAAGTTTTATTAGAAAACAACAATATTACTCTATCTCTATTATCTTATTTAACAAAATAATTCGATTGTACTTCATTATTTATTCAACTATTTCATATAGATAAATCATGTTGCATATATTATGGAAATTGTCATGCCTTAAGACTTAAAATGCTAACTGGGTTTTCCGGACCGACAATAATAGTTAAATCAGCAAAAATGGTTTGCTAATGACCTTATTCATACATATCGTTTTGGATGCAGAATTGCATAATATATGTCAGCCGTATGATCACATTTTTGTTCAGTATTCGTGGTTCCCAATCATTCCAGTGTTGAGCTTGGCAGTTGCAATATGAACCACTATCATGTACCAATATTCGATTGCGAATTACATAATTTCTGGTCATTGATTCTCAAGAATAAACACTCTATCTTCCAAAGTCTTCACCGCAAGAAATGGCAGTAAGAGTCGACGTTACTGCATACAGATTTCATTGGTAGGCTCTTCCCTAGCTTGATTGGTTCTGAACCTTTTTTTTTTTTTGATGAAGCACTTGAATTAGGCTAGGGCATATGCGTGTAAAGCCCAAAAACCCTATGTAGCTAGTATGTACAACTGTACAAATCATATAAGTAAATCTCATTGGTTAATTTTTGTCCTTATCTATGAGATCACTGACCTAATACCACACCCACAAAAATCTCTACTCTTTTCTCCTCCTCTCTCTCTCACCTCGATCTAGAAACGAATTGGATTCGGCTACTCAGCCTTGAACCTTAGTTGGTGCTCTCTCCTGATAATCAGCAGTTGTCGAAATTTCTGGTCTCTGAAAATGTCGGTGCTCCCTACTAATTATCAGCCTTGAACCTTCTAGTGTTCTCAAGATGTCGGTGCTCTCTGAAAATGTCGAAATTTCTAGATCCACGCAGGTCCAACACTGCTCACGGGAACAGTGAAAACACTATACACTTGAACAACGCCGACCCCGACACAAAATAGTATATTGTATAATTGAATTGAGGGTTTCCTTGAATTAATAGAATCTGATTGTTCTAAAACTTGCTAAATACAAACGGCAAAAAGGTGATATGTCTCCATGCCATAATTAATTAAGGCACATTTCCAGTAGTGGTATTGATTGAAAGTATTACCTTCTAATATCCTAAAACAAAAATAATATGAAAAGGATGAATAAAACCAACAATCTCTGAAGCATTATAATGATGGAACTCAAATGAAAAATCTGAACTGCTAGTGGAAGAATTGGCAATTGGCAACTAGGTTTTGATCACATTTTGGGAATGATGGGTAAATTGAGAAACCTGACTAAATTGTCAGTTACAGAACATGATCTAAGAAAGTATATACTTATGTACATGTACATGCACACTATCTTATTATATAAGTGATCATTTTGTTTGGATTTCTCTAATTCGGGAACAAAGGTAAGAATTATCTTAAGTACTGAGAAATATCTGAGACAAAGAAGCCATAATTGTACCCTTAAATAAATGATCAGTTTGGATTGATATAAATGTTAAAGCTTAACACTTTCATAAACTTGATTTGTGCATGCAGTGAAGTGATGATCAGAATTGACGCTGCAAAAATAGTATTTGTTCTTGAATTTACTTCATTTCAGTTGTCAGATATTCAGTTATAATCCCAAAAAAATACTAAGTAGAAACCTTGGCCGAGGAGATGACCTGCAGACCCTAAATTTCTCATACATGAGCCTACTGAAACTTCGATAAGGATTTTATAAATAGGAGTATAGAACTTCCAACTTAAGAGAAATTTCCTCTATTTTTAAGCGGGAAAAAAAGAAAGAAAACATAACATGAAAGAGGAGAACAAAAGGAAGAAGAAAAAAACTGAGAGCATAGCTTATCCTACCTTTGCTCCTCCTTCTGGAAATTTGCTTCAGAATTAGCTTAGCTAACTCTATTACGTTTTCCTGTAAAACAACAACAACAAAATTAATAATTGGTCATTTGAGACCACAGAACAATTATTTTGCTTGCACATAGCTAGATATAACCAACATGGCAACAGATATATAGCCTAAGTAGCTAGCTTTCCTCATTAGGTTTTCTCACAATACCCTCCACCCTCTCTAGCTAAAAATGAATTCTATGACTGCAGTTCTTGTGATTGCAGTCAGTTTTGTTCAGGCCATGTATGCAGGCTTGACCATCATCTCAATCCTTGCATTAAGGCAGGGGATGAGCCACTACACGTTTGTGGTGTATCGTATGGCCATTGCCACTGCCTTAGCAAGTCCATTAGCATGGTACCTAGAGAGAGACATTCTAGGCCTCCAATGACCATCAAGGTCATGGCAAAGATCATGATGCTGAGCATGTTTGAGTAAGTGTTTCTTTCTTTTGATTTCAACTATTTTTTCCCCATGTTTCAGTAACATGTTTCTGATCCATTATTTTTTTAAACTCGGCAGCCCTGTAAAGGACCAGAACTTGTACTATGTGGGCATGAAGAACTCCAATGCCACATTTACATCGGCCATGTGCAACATGCTTCCAGTGTTTGGATTCGTCATGGCTTGGATTTTCAGGTATACTCACACTCCACCCAACTCAATCCTACTCGAAACTCTTACTCACCAACTGTTTTTTTTTTTACTGCAGGCTGGAGAACGTGGAGTATAGAAGTCCAAGAGGATTGGCCAAGGTTCTAGGAACTTTGGTTACTGTGGTAGGAGCAATCCTCCTTACCATGGTTAAGGGGTCTTCCCTCAACTTGCCATGGGCGAAGAACCATGAGAACAATCATTCCTCACAGCACACAGAAGTCAAGGGTCCTCTCTTCCTTACTCTAGCCTGCTTCTGCTGGTCGTGTTTTATGATTCTACAAGTAAGTGTATGAAACTCTTAAATCAATTTTAGTTTTTATTGGATATCGATCTATTATCGGTTATTGAAACATGGATCTGATTTACACAAATGTAGGCCAATGTAATCAAAACCTACCCATGCAAGCTCTCTCTCACCGCTTTGATTTGCTTCTTGGGTATGGTAGAAGGGGCAATGGTGGCTGCTGTGGTTGAAAGGGGAAATTCAATAGCTTGGTCCATACACATGGATTACAAGCTGCTAGCAATTGTTTATGGAGTGAGGAATATATTTTAATGGTCTTTACTTCTTATGCTACACTTCATAAGTTTTTTAATTGAGTTTGACATAATTTGCAGGCTGTTCTATCTGGAGTTGCATATTATGTCATGGGACTGGTTGTGAAGAAGAAGGGACCAGTTTTTTACTCGGCCTTTAACCCCCTGGCCACACTGATTGTGGCGATTTTGGGGTCATTTGTTCTGGCAGAACAATTGTATACTGGGAGGTATGAATTTTTTCATGCTCCTATGTATATAACTATATGGTTTCAATTCTAGTTGTTTTACTGTGGTAATTATTCAATGTCCTCTACTATGTAATTTACATATATTTTTTACACTAGTATTGGGAGGCCTCTATATATCTTGTCCTTTGGGGAAAAGGAAGAGATCAGCCTCCCTCATACTCAAAGGATGTCATCAATGTGGAAAAACCAACCGGAATTTCAGCAATAGACGATCCCAAAGTTTGAGTAGAGTTCTTTTAGCAAGATGATAAAGATTCTACGTACATTATCAGCTTTGGTTGGACTATCTTTGTCTGCTTAAAAAATTCTAAGCTATTATAAGCTCTATATTTATGTACCTATTCATTGATTTTCAATGACCAATATATGTTGACATGATTCAGATATCGAGGTGGCCAAAATACTAGATTTCATTGAGATGACTTAGATATGAACAGATGAGAAATTCACACCATGACATAAAAACAAGTACATAGATATAATGTTTATATGCTTTCCATTTATGTGTATAATCACTAACTACAACCACATTTTCACTCGAGTCAAGACTATTTTTATGAATGCCTGAATTAATGTCTAAAAAAAGAATCTAACATTGATGTTGTTTGGACCTGACATGACAAGAAATCTGGTGGGGCAACTGTAGCTAGGACTAGTCGGGGCAAGATGATTGCAGCAAACTACAGACTCTCCTATTCTTCCTCAGTGTTAGAGGCTGAAGTGGGTGCAAGTTTACTTGAAGAGAAGCTGGCTAAAGCAATGAAGATTGATAACATACTTGAGACGACCAGTCTCACACTGAGGAGGTTCATGGAGATTGAAAAGTTGAGAATTTCATCTCCATTAGCCACAGAATTCGAACTTGGGCAGTTGAGACTTGAGAGGTCTTCTATGGTGGCCCGTTATGTTTCCCGGACTATTTTGGCAGGGATGTTGGATGACAATCTCTCACAATTACAGAAAGACGTATCAGACGCTCTCGCTCGTTTGTTAGCAGAAGACAAAGCCTGAATGCCTGTCAGTAGTAACACATGGTCCATTACCCTTCATCTGCATTGATGTTCACCATTGCTCCACTTCTCTAATCAATCTGTGGCATATTCTGCATTTCTGTTCATTTGCATATCAGCTGCTTAGTTTTTCTTAATTTGGCAGCAATATGTATTGTTG
This sequence comes from Fragaria vesca subsp. vesca, assembly GCF_000184155.1. NCBI lineage: Eukaryota > Viridiplantae > Streptophyta > Magnoliopsida > Rosales > Rosaceae > Fragaria > Fragaria vesca. The sequence goes on from NC_020497.1 coordinate 16,891,661, forward strand.
TAAACTCGATCAAGTGGTATAACTTTTTTACTATTTTATCTATGTTATCCTGGTTGATAAGAAAGAGTCCATCAGATTGTTTTGTTTAAACTATTGAGACGAGAAATATCCAATTGTATCAAGTTAACAACCACTTATATTTTTGCAATAACAATTTCCTTCCTCTGTTTGTTGTAATGATCATATGTAGACTTTGTTTTTGCTTCTTAAAACAGTGAAAATTCGAGTACAACTCAACTTATATGAGTTATATCTAACATACGTTTTGGTTGCATATAGTTCCTTACATAGTGAAAATTCAAATGCTTCCGCAAGTTATACTAACATCAGTGGCCACAAACATTTCATCTCTAGTCAGTAACTCAACATACATCATCTCATTTTTTAGGATTGTTAAACTGTTGTAGCTACTTTATCGTCAGCTGCTTCTGAATCTGTTTGTGAATGATGATCCTTACTTTTACCCCAGAGAACCATATACAGGCCAATTATTATAACCATTGCTCCCATTACCCTGCAGTGATGTACAGATTCAAAAACAATATCTATGTTATCCTTTGAATTAATAACTCTAAGATATTCCAAGTCCGTAAGATTTATTAAGAGATCAGTGCAAACCTTCCCAAGTACAGTATTTCGGACAAGGCGATGGAGCTCAAAATGGCTACAATGACCATGCTTAGGGGATTGAATGCAGTCACAAAAACAGGTCCTCTTTCCTTCATTACAATCCCCTGAATATAATAAGCCACTCCGGAACATATTACTCCCTACAATACCAAAAACAAATCCAGTCCTTAAATATAGTTGTGTTATATATAGCCTTAAAAAACTGCAATTAATAACCAGAAAACTTGCATAGAAATCTTACACCATAAACAGCAGGTAACAACTTATAATCCAAATGTATGGCCCAAGCTGCAGTGTTATGCCATTCGATAGCTACAGCAGCCACAGTTCCTTCCAACGTACCCATCAAACATATCCAAGCTGTTAGGGAGAGTTCAGCAGGGTACACTTTTAGAGTAACTGCCTACGAAAACATGGATCAGTAGCTCAATCATTACAATGATCCTCGAGTCTGTAAAACATATATAGAGCAAGATTATATATATGTACACATAAAAAAAATAATTGGGAAGGGTTGTTCAGTACTTGAAGAATCATGAAACTAGCCCAGCAGAAACATCCAGCAGTGATCATGAGAGCACCCTTTATGGGATCTTGGCTAGCTGTGGAACCTGTATATTGATGATGGCTAGTGCTTCTTGTCCATGGAAGAGTCAACATGGGTCCATTGACTAGAGTCATAAGCATAGCTCCTCCCACAGTCACTATGGTTCCCAATATCTTTGCCTGGCTGTGCAGTTTTCTAATATTAACCATCTCAAGCCTACAAGAGGGAAACCAGAACTCAAATCAAGTCACTAATGATTCCACATTTTTAGAACATAGTGATAATAAATGAATGAGCTAGTAGAAATCAATACCTGAAAATCCAAGCCATGATGAATGCAAAGGCAGGAAGAACATTGCACATAGCAGTTGTAAATGTTGCTGTTGTCAGCTTCATCCCCGTGTAGAACAAGTTCCCGTCGATTACAGGTCTGATAGTTATTAATCAAAAAGACAACTTGATTAGTACTAACTAGATTCAAACATAAAAAGGAAACAGCAACATAAAACATAAGCTTACTCTAATAGGCCAAGTAACAGAATCTTCACAAAGACTGAAAGGGTCATCTTTGGCCTTAATTTCCTGCATGATCATGAACTCATTGGATTAAGTTCTTCTTATCATCTCAACATGTCAATTACAAAGTAAAAATAAATATAAAACATAAGTAAGAGAAACTAAGGAGGGGAAAGCAGAAATGATACGTACGTACCTATCAAAGACAAGGGCAAAAGGAGCTATGAAAACAAAGGCAACAGCATTCCTATAGACAACTAATACATGTTGGCTCATCCCTTGGTTTAGAGCAAACTTTGTTATTATGGACATTCCGGCAAACCCAAATTGCAAGAAAATCACAGCCACAAATGGCTTTGCTTGTGTGAGCATCTGAGAAACTGACTCCTTAGGCATACTTGACTATTCTTCTTGTTACTCTATAACACTTGCTTAGTTTCTCTGTTTGGATACCTCTGGTTATTGTGAGAAAATTAAACAAGGGCAATGCACTTACTTATAGGCATAGTAAGCTTGTAAAGTAAGTAGAAATCTTGAATATTCTATGGACTCCACTAGCCACTAAGTAAGTGATGAGCTAGCTGAAATTCCAATCCGCAAAGAAAGAACCCATTACGCCAATTTAAGCAGCATCAAAACCGGAAAGTAATTTATCCGGATCAATATCAACTATTATGAGCTAGTATGATTCATATCTGACTAGGAGTAAAGTCACTGCACAATAGCCATTCAGTCAATTTTCCAAATGGTAGCTTAAAATTCATTACATCATACTGATATATGTATCTATACAAAGAAATATAAGTTTTGAGTAAATTAAAGGAGGAGGAGAACTTTTGTTTCTTTATATTTTTCGGTGTATACATTTGATGGTGATCTTATTGCAGGCTTTTGTTCATTCACAATTTTGTTATGCACATTGAGTTAATTAATCATTTATCTTTTATAGAATCACTTTCTTTCAAGAAAACTATATGTATCATCCTTTCCATGGTCGATTTTTTACATTCTGTCCATTTTGGGAAAGACAAGTAACCCATGGGAAACAAATTACTTTCATTTAGAAACAAAAGAGTTTGTCTTTGTATTCAAAATTTCAAATACACATGTATACATTGCAAAAATCCTATATTTGCTCTTACAAGATATAATCTGTATTTGAGTTCTTTATTCAATTATAGTTATGCTCCCTTTTATGTATATCGGGAACCTAGAGTTATAGATTGTATATATGCATGCATGTAGATCGAGAATATTAGTTGGTCACGAAATTGAGCACAATCTATCATTCAAACTCCATTTCATTATCAATTTGCAAAGATGGAGAAACGAATCCCATGATCATTATTAACACATGCATGGACTTTTATATGAAATATGTTCTGATTCTCCTGATCTAGGGTACATATATACGTCATCCACACTTGACATGTTTTAGAGAGACTTCGTGTCTCAGAGGCTAATCGAATCCGGCAATTCATCGCCTCAACTTTACGTGATTGCATATACGTAATCTGAAGTTTAAGTTTATAATTCTCTTAACCTCGCAAAATTATATTGAAAACGTAGAGGTTAATTATATATAGCTAGGAGAAACTGATTGGTTGACTTGATTAATTAGATAATTGAGGTTTTGAGTCCAAGTATTTTATAAATAGAAGTTCCACTGCTTGCAAAAATTTAGATCTTCTGCAAGGAATTAGTGGCTCTAGATTAAAGTGTAGAAGGGTGATTAAATATTAATTAACAAGTTTTTCATGTTTATGCTGATTAGTTACTTCAAAATGCCATCCCTCTCATCCTTCCACGTTAGAATTTTTCGTGTTCATTTCGATTACTGATTCGGTATGTAGGGTACCAAACTAATTTTCAGTTATTAAGAACCACTAATATTGTATATACTAAATGAACCAATGTCTCATTGCACACAGTTAAGTTGTATTGGAAATTCTCAAGTGCCTTTCAATTATTATGCTTAAAAAACTAGCTAATCCATGTCATGCAGCATATTAGATCCTGCTCTAACTTTGATTAGCTAACTTTAAAGATTTAATTAATTCCTAACTGAGAAACTAATCTAGTTTCTGAAGCAACCCTAGCATAGTTTTGATTGCTCATGCTCACAGTTTACGAATTCGGCCAACCTGAGATTTTTGGAGAACACCTGGGGGTACAATCATCTTTGTCGTACTAGGAAAACCTGAAAGGTTGCTCTTGCCCTATATATACGATTCTTGTGGAATCCTAGCCTTCTACTCAAAAAGAGAGAAATGTTTCAAGTTGAAATCACTATTTAACATGGTAGTGTACGTAGTGCGCACCCAAATTAAATTATTTGCCAACTCCACTAGTAGTTGCCGGAATAGAATGCATGGATGTATTGCACTATGTCCAATCGATGGATACAGTTTTTTCTCTCTGATGAAATTAATCTGTTTCAATTCGTTAATCAGTTTCTTAGTCGTGCTTGACGTCCTTGTTATAAGTTATAACCTTCACAGTTAGATATGGAAGGCATGGCGTACAGTACTGTCATGGTCAAATAGAAACTTAGCTTACTAATGAAGAGCTTCTAATGCAGGCTTAGTACGTATGAATGTGTTTTACGAATGAATAGGATTGTAACCTGGGGAGGGAAGCCGCCTCCAGTCACCACAACAAAAGGAAAGCACGATGGCTTTTGGAAGGGTTGTGAAAGAGAGAGCAGAGACCGAAGCCGCCGGCCGCCGCATAGTGTTGTTGTTATCTATAATCATTTTATTTGAACTTTTCTTAATTTCATTTTTTAAGACCACAACATCAAACTGAGGCTCGATCGTGTACCACACTACCCCTAAACACTTGATATGTAGAAATTACGCATGCTCTAGCTTTCTCTTTTGGTTTGAATTTTAATTTGTTGTGGCCGACTCTTGGCCGGGCTGAAGAGAAATCGTTTTACATTTGAACTCCCTGGAGGTAAGATAGGATATATAAGCCCAGCTGGATAGCATGGCACTGATGGCAGCATGCATGTCTATAAAAGTACGAGACCTGCTACGTACGTACCGGTTCAGACAGTTTCATGTTTTGTCAGAGCAAGCAACAATGTTGAAGATTGGAGTCCTGAGTTGGTCCTTAGGTTGAACAAAAAAGAGACCAACTCAGGACCTAATTATCAACGAAGGTAATTAGGTTGAACAAACAAGCTAGCTATAATAATAACAAAGAAGATCCTTTCTATTGATGAATAGACAAATCCCCCGAGTATAACTTGGAATTGGCATTTCGGGTCGTGAGAAGCTTTCCCTGCCTGGCCTAGAAGGCTAGCTAGAATCATAATTTCTTCGTAGATTAACTAACAAATTAACTACAAAAGGAACATTAAGAAGTTATCTTACCATGATCGATTTTATGCATCTTCGCCGGGGCTGGTTTTATTGATCAAATAATCCATAATATGGATCTTTGCGCGCGGTAGACAACATATACACATATAGCATCGAAAGAAATTTTATCCAATTTTCTAAGATATATATACTGCTGAATCCATGCATGTGGAGACCGGAAGACATACAACTTAGAAACTTGGTTGAATCCATGAATGCCATGTTTTTTGTTTTGGAAGAATGTCAGACTTCCGCTCTAATTCTCAATTCTCCATATAATAAGTACCTATGTCGACATAGCTAGGGTTTGCATCTAGAATCGGCTAAGACCTCAAATTGAGAATGAGGAATCGTTAATGCCCAAAAATATGGTTGTATTTCCCATTATTCATTACTTCTGATTTGGACTGCCCTAACCAAATATCAACCATCCTCGATAGCCTTCCCGCGAGATCTAGTAAATCATGTTGATAAATCTTTCATTTTGTTAAGGCTGTAGGCATTTGTGGAGGGGATCTCTGATCCCGGAACTTTATGCTTCAATCTTAATCCTCTATTAGAGTTTTCTTTATTGATCGTAGCTGATGATGTGCAAACTCCTCCAAAAGCAAAAAAGCTTTCATGGAAACTATTTGCTCGATCTGCAAAACAGATAACAATATCTTGATGAAGACTCGACCAATCCTTTTGAGCCGCCGTAGCCACGATTGACGTCCTTCTTCTTTCTTTGATAATAACTAATTTTATGGGAGACTGATCGGTCTCACTTGAAGATGTAAATTCTAATGGAGCAAACCCGGCCTAGCCCTTAAGATAGTTAGATATTGCATGTAGCATGCGAGAGAGAATCGAGTTCTAGTGAGAGAGCAGGCTAGGTTAGGGTTTATCTATTTCCGTGTTCTTTACTTGTTTATGGTTAGGATTTCTCTTCTAAATGAAATTGGGGACAGGATGTCGAGAGAGGTACGTTTAGTCACCGGCATGCTGTACTTCATGACCAGTTGGTGAAGCAGAGATTGCAGATTTTGATTCCAGGGGCATTTTCAAAGTCATTAGTCCTATGCCATCCAAAGTGGAAACCCTTTATTTCCACAAACTGCACTCTCAAATGTTGGACATTACTCCTCTTATCTGTCATGGTTTCGGCCTCAAAGTCTCAAACACTCGAATCAGTTGAATGAACACGAAAATGGAGGCAGGTAGTCTGAGGCTAGTAAGCTGCACAAGTCAGCTAGCTGTGTTGCTTGTCTTGATGTAGACAGATAATCAGGCTTGCTTCTTTGTCAAGAAAAAGCTTAGGTGCTTCCTTTGCCTAATCTAAATGATATCATACAGTATAGCACGTCTATTTTCAATCCATTATAATGATCATATAGCTCATATTCAAAAACAGATCATTTTAACAATAGAAGGAATAGTTCAGTCGCTGACTACTACCATGTTCTTTAATTTTTATTTCCCACTCCATCATCCACATTTCCACATTATATTACTGAGATCTAAACCTGTGACATTTATAATGTAAATTCATAAATTAAGTTATTGAATTTTGTGGGGATTTAGTCATTTGCTTCTTCCAGAATGTTATCTCAGCTTGAAAAGTCCAAGTTCGGCCAACTTGATCAACAGAGAAAAAGAAAAACCTTCCTTTCTCCTCCCTAATGTTACGGAGAAGCAGCTTTAGAAAAGGCAAACTAGAAGAAGAAAGGAACAATTAGCCAGAAATCCAAAAGACGAAGAAAGAATAAATTTTGGGCCCGCCCTCTTAATCCAACTTTGGTGAAGAATCAGAACAACAAGATTTCTTTTTTACAGTAATTAAAACAAGATTTTCATGAGGATTTTTACTTGGGTTCTATGGAAGCTGACCTATCACGATTGAACAAAAAGGAAAACATTTGGAAAGATGAAATTTATCATTCAACTCACAACCTCTGACTTAGTTTCACAAGACCAAGTTTCACTATATCAAACTGCAGTAGTGTTCACTTGGTCAGTAATTAATCAAAAGATTCATGGTCAGTCACCCGTTAGATTTACATCTAAAGGTCGAAAACAAAACAACTCAACTTAAAAATAATTCAACGATGACTGACTATGAATCTCTTAATCAATTTGGTCAATTACTAGTGACTAAATGAACACTACTGTATCAAACAGAACTAGATGATTTTTGGTTCTTATGGTTATTCTATGTCGTTTGATTTAAATCAAATGACTATCGTACTTTTGTTTCGATTACCGATCTGTTTCTATCTGCATAGATTTACTTACTCAAATTAGGCCTCTATGGTATTTGTTTGCATTAATTATTGTATCCTTGAATGGAAATGAATCGACAGAATCCGAAATGGGCATTTTAGCCAACCCATCCACAGTAAAATATTGAAAAGTACTCAACTGAGATATCGTTTTCAGACAATTGACCAGAACAAAATACATAAAGGAAGGAAAGAAAAGAAAAATTAGATTGGGTATAGAAGCTTCACACAAATCACCGACCCACCTCCTTCGCCCCCATATAAACCGATTATTAGGGTTCCCGTCTCTTCTTTCTCTCTCTTCGCCATCAGTCTTACCTTCAGGTACTACTCCTAATCCTTCATCGATTTCCAGCTCTCTTTTTTCGCTATTCCTTTATTCCTGCAACAGTTTCGTTTTATCTGATTTCGAATCGATTTCAAAGCTCATATAGATCAGTTTTTGTAGTTGTTTCTATCATCGTTTGGGAATTGAAGTATGTGATCTCATTTTTCACTGTGATTCTGTGTTCACTCTAAGTTCATAAGCTTAGAATCTGTGTTACTGTGTATGTGCTACGAGTTTTTACTTTTGTGATTGTTAATTTGTACAGGTTTTTGGTTATGATTCAGTTTTGACAATCAGGAAGTGAAATTTTGTGGTTTTGTTTGGTTAAATTTGCGGTAGGTAGCTATGAGGTGGTTTAGAGCAGGGGCTGGTGTGGCAAAGCTTGCCGTTAGGAGGTCGTTATCGACTAGCGGATCCTACAATGTGACAAGGAGTGTTGTTCCGGCGCAGAATCGGTACTTGCACACCACAATATGCAAGTCCAAGGCGGAGGCTGCGCCGGTTCCTAGGCCGGTGCCGCTTTCTAGGCTTACTGATAGTTTTTTGGATGGGACCAGCAGTGTGTATTTGGAAGGACTTCAGAGGGCCTGGGAAGCTGACCCCAATAGCGTTGATGAGTCGTGGGATAATTTCTTTAGGAACTTTGTGGGGCAGGCCTCTACGTCGCCTGGGATTTCGGGGCAGACTATTCAGGAGAGTATGAGACTGTTGCTGCTTGTGAGGGCTTACCAGGTTAATGGTCATATGAAGGCTAAACTAGATCCTTTGGGCTTGGAGCAGAGGGATATCCCCGATGATTTGGACCCTGCGCTATATGGGTTCACTGAGGCTGATCTTGACAGGGAGTTCTTTTTGGGGGTTTGGAGGATGGCTGGGTTTCTTTCTGAGAATCGTCCAGTGCAGACCCTTAGGTCCATATTGACTCGGCTTGAGCAGGCCTATTGTGGGAGCATTGGGTATGAGTATATGCATATTGCTGATAGAAACAAATGTAACTGGTTGAGGGATAAGATTGAGACCCCTACGACGATGCAGTATAACCGGCAGCGCCGTGAGGTTATTCTTGACAGGCTTATTTGGAGTACACAGTTTGAGAACTTCTTGGCTACTAAGTGGACAACAGCAAAGAGGTTCGGGCTTGAAGGTTGTGAAACTCTCATTCCTGGTATGAAGGAGATGTTTGATAGGGCAGCAGATCGTGGGGTTTGAGAGCAAATGACTATCGTATAATTTGAATATGAGCTATATGATCATTATAATGGGTTGAAGTAAGAATCAACATTTGAATATGATTTGTTAACCCAAGAAGTAATGATTTATGGGCCAGGAAAGCTTCATTGAATCTCTATTCCAGTGTACAACATTCTATTATAACCTTTACAGTTCAATTTGTACTAGTGTAAACCATATCTCCCTTGATTTCTAGAATATATGCCTGTTGTGTGACAAAACTTGGGTCTAAATCAATTTGGCCTCTAGGCATGAGAGATTTTGGATGGCTCGGTGAAAATATAGTGGACCCAACTATTATCCCTTCCTACTAAGCATGTCTCTGCTATAGCTGATTCTGATGTTGTATGCAGCTCACTGTCGGAGTTTGGTGTTCTTGGATTTGAATTGGGTTACTCGATGGAGAATCCAAATGCATTGGTGATTTGGGAAGCTCAATTTGGTGATTTTGCAAATGGGGCTCAAGTTATCAGTTTTTGAGTAGCGGGGAGTCAAAGTGGCTTCGCAAAACTGGGCTTGTTTTACTGCTTCCACATGGTTATGATGGTCAGGGACCTGAACATTCTAGTGCACGATTGGAGCGCTTTCTTCAGGTAGTCCAAATACCTCACTATTTTGTCTTTGGTTGAAAATTTTGTTCAGCATTTGCTAATCAAGTTTACACTAATGGCATGACAGATGAGTGATGACAATCCTTATGTCATACCTGAGATGGATCCTACACTTTGGAAGCAAATTCAGGAATGCAATTGGCAGGTTGTGAATGTGACCACTCCTGCTAATTATTTCCATGTCCTTTGTCGTCAGGTGAGTAAAACTATATTGGTTTTGTTCATTGTTCAGCATTGTGTTTCTGCATGCATGTTCTTATGCCCTCCTTCTTTTCTCTTTGGCTCATTAAATAGATAAACAGGGAGTTCCACAAGCCTCTTGTTGTGATGGCTCCTAAAAACTTACTTCGGCACAAGGACTGCAAATCAAATTTATCTGAGTTTGATGATGTTCAAGGCCACCCAGGTTTTGACAAGCATTGAACCTGATTTAAGCGCCTCATTAAGGATCAAAATGACCACTCTGATCTGGAGGAGTGTATTAGAAGGCTTGTTATTTGCTCTGGGAAGGTATTATGTTCCTTCATTTCTCCGTGCATAAAGAAATCGATAGGCATTCTTTTTAGCAAAATAAACAAAAGGGGTCGATAAACTCATAAACAGACGTATGAACTATACCAACCAACAAAAGTACACATTCTACCTTAGCCACGGAATGCTCTATTATATTGTGTGGGCTGGTGTGCATTCTAAGTTTTTTTCTGGATTCAGATTTACTATGAGATTGATGAGGAGCGAAGAAAGGCCAATGCAAAGGACGTTGCAATATGTAGAGTGGAACAGCTTTGCCCCTTCCCATATGACCTCATCCAGTGAGAGGTGAAGCGATATTCAAGTAAGTACTTAGACCTGCATTTTAAAAGCAACTACCACTGTTAGCCAAGTTCTTTGTTCGTTGTGTATATACTAGCCATCTTCTCCATTGATTTCATTTTATACGACCTTTTTCGAATTGAAGTAGAACTTATTCCATTCAAGTAGTTACATCGTATTCTTTATCTAGTAACCTTTCCAATTTGTGAAAATACACCTACCATGTGTGCAAGGGGGATGTACTGTGAGGCATGCCGTGTCTGTTTTTAAATTAAAGTAGCTTGTGCTTTGTTTCTCAAATCCTATTGTGCCGTGTGTGATTATTGAAATTACCAATTATTCTAGCCTAGATAGAAGTCATAGAACTGTGGATACAGTAGTTGAATGGTATGAGGATTTAGAAAAGGTTATAGAGTAGTCATTCATTTACTCTAAATGCAGACACAAGCAGGGGTATAAATGTATTCACCAGGAAGTTGGTTTTTCCAATTCGTTCTGTGTTTGAAAGAAAATTACAAGTTATGGTTTGATTGGGTTAGTGTTGTGTTCATGGAGCTGATATGATGTTATTAACAAATATTGTTGTCTGATTCCTTCAGATGCTGAGATAGTTTGGTGCCAGGAAGAGCCAATGAACATGGTTGCCTACAACTGCATTGCACCTCGCGTACGCACTGCCATGAAGTTGTTGAGCAGAGGAACTATCGATGACATCAAATACATTGGCCGTGCTCCATCTGCTGCCACAGCCACCGGTTTCTATCAATTTCACCTCAAGGAACAAGCAGACATTGTGCATAAATCAGTGCAGCCGGAGCCAATCGATTAAATTGATTTAAGCAAGGGCCTAACTGTTGAAAATCATACAATGATGTACTTGCTTAGATTATTGTATGAAATGTCCTGAATCTGTTGATTCAAAACAATTGCTTTTGATATATTTGGAGGATCTAGCCACCATGGTATCCCATGCATGCAAGTTAAATGCTGCTTTGTAAGAACACTGGCTTGGTAACTTTGAATTGCTTTTCTTTTGTTTATTTATTTATTTACACTCTCAGAGAATCTGATTTTGAGTACATTGTATCAGAAATGTTTGAAATGGAAAAAAAGTTCCAGTCTCCATGCCTTGACCGTTTTTGGTCCCTGTTCTTCAAATCATCCCATATGAGGTCCAGGCATTCTTCAATTTTGCTGACAAAGTAATCCATTTTCATTTGTGCTCCATCATTGTAAGCATTGAAAACTGGCCTCCATTGCATTACGCCGATTTCTATGCTGTATACCTTTTCCTCCGTATCTCTCAACTCTTCCACCACAGACATCAACTTTTCTCCTGCCAGGATTGAAGTCTTCGGCATTTTGTTCAATGTCAGTAGAGACTCGGTCTCCGTAACTGCAGAGCTACTCTTCTCAATTAGGTCCCGCAATGCTTCGGTGAAAATTAGATCATGTAGCTCAGGGATTATACCCTCTGTTTTGTTCTCCAAAATGTGACGGTTTGCAACATTAAGCAGATTACTCACTCTCCGACTGAAAATGTTGGTTTCCTTTGCAGCTTCGGCTCGAACTCTTTTATCAAACGCTTCCCAGAGTGTTATCAATTCCTTCCCGTGAGCCATGAGATAGAAGATTTCACCGATCACTGTGGAAAGCCTTTTGCCGACCACCACCCCCATTGATCCTAATGCCTCCAGCATGGCAGCTCCACCCTTTCCCTCCCTAATGCAGTCAAGAACACTCATCCCTTCTCCGATGTATAGCCCACTCAACATCTTTCTGAGTTCATCAGCTAAACTCATTCCAGGTCCTGCTTCTTCTCCAATCATTTCCCCACACCTTTTCCTTTTTGTCGCCACCGGAGCAGCAGTCCTCACATTCTTCTTTTCACAAGCAAGATTAGCATGTAAACGGAGCTCCTCTAACTCACTTTCGGCATGCATTCTTGCTTCCTGAACCTTTTTCGTGGCTGAGAGCAATGCCATGGGTTGCAATTTGGGTGTCATTGCAAGTGATTTTAACAACTCGTCTGCCCTTTTTAGGTATAGGTTGAGATAATCCATTCTGCTTCTTCTATCCATCTCTGCCAACTGATTCAAGCACAGAAGGAAAGACAACAAGACTTTTAGCACAGAACAGTGGAAGTGCCTTGATCAAACGCTCCTTTCTTACAGAAACAAACCCCAAACCACCGAAGAGCTTGATCAAGAAAGAATCCCAGAACTTGAGCTTTGATCAAAAGAAACCACGGGCTTGTTACAGACTTGTTGCCCAGAACAGAGGAAGCGCCTTGATCAAGAAACGCTCGTTTCTCACCGAAACAAACCCTGAACCACCGAAGAGCTTGATCAAGAAAGAAGCCCAGAACCTGAGCTTTGATAAAAAAAAACGTACCCAGAACTCAGACGAAGGAACTTGATCAACAAAACCCAGAAACAAGCAGAAAGCAACAACTACCTATTGATGCAGAGAGAGGGGACAATGTAGGTGAAATGAAAAATGGAAGAGGACCCGGAACGTACCTATCTCCTTAGAGGATGATGATCAGCGCGCCCTATCAGAAGAAGAAAGACTTAATTTTCTTGAACGAAATATTGATTCTTGAACTTCTTGCTACGGTTGCCTCTGTAACTAGGAAAACAGAGGAGCTCGTCTGCTTTGATCATTTGGCGAGCTGTTGTTTTTTTTTTTTTGTTATAGACAAAATTCCTTTTTATCCTCGATCACTTTTTTTCGAGGGTCTAAATTTTTATTTTTTAAAAACAACTAGCCTCTTGTTTTTGGGCTCCCAGCTATTGTTTGGGTTTATGTTCTCTTAATTTTGTTTGGGCTTATGTGCTCCAAACCTTTGTTTGGGTCAAGTCTTTTAGAGATTTTATTTTTCTTTTGCTTGGACATGTGTTTTAATTGCTGAGACTATGTGTCTCTGTTTCATGTTTGTACCTCTTGTATTGTTGTGGGTCCGTTGGATCATCTAATACAATTTTACATTTTGACAAAAAAACAACAACTAGTCTCTTAACACACGCTGACAGTTGTACATGTCAATTTGCTTTTATCTTTTTGTTTTATTTAATTGAAAATAACTGCTAATGCAGATGCAGTTGGCATTCAACAAAAACTATTCTATGTTTTTATCTTCTTTTTTTGTATTTTTTGTTTTTCTTGCTTTTATATTTTGAAATTACTTTATTTTGTTTATCCTTTTATTAGTAATAATTAACCATTTGTTGATTTGTTTATTTGTTATGTTCAAAACTCCTTTATCGTGGAAATATGGGTAGTTCATAAAAAAAAGCTTCACCATGACACCAAAGATGGCGTTTGGCTTTCTAGTAGTACCTCAATTAAAGAGGGCATCTGGCTTTCTTCGTTTTGGTACCTTGAAGGGGTCTCCTCAAACAATTGGGAAAAGAGACTATTCCGAACTTTCATACCTTATTTATGGAAACTATTATTATATTAGTACCTCAAGTTGTGACCAATTTTTTGTTCCTACCATATATGATGGTGTTAATTGACTAGCCACTTGTTATATTTTGTGAGTTAATTCCGTCCCTCTTTATACGTATTGTACGTATCGTCAATTTAAATTTACGTATAACGGCAATACGTATCATCAATTTAAATTTATGTATAACGGCTTTGGTGAGTTACTTCATGCCAAAACATTATGGAAAATTTATTTATAAACCTTCCGTCCCTTTAGAATCAGTTACACAAGCTAACGAAAACCTGTAAAATTCATCCCATACCAAATTGGAAATTTCTCAAAACAATCTAAGTTATAATAACTCTTAGTTCCATTCCATGCCCAATAAATTTCTAAATCACCACAACACAATTCATTCCATAGCAGAAACGCAAACTATAAGCTGCTAAATTTACCACAATTATGAAAAAAACAACATAGAGACCTTAAAAATTAAACTTGCATAATGCAGATGTCCAAAAACCCAACCAGTATGCTGTTACAACAAAATGCTCATACTGACTTATTGCATGTTTATATTTTCACCGAGATTCTCTAATATTTCATTATGAGATAGAAGAGGCTGAGAGGGTACGTAAAGCAGCAATAGAGAGAGAGTTAAGTGAGAGTTAAGAGGAGATTGGATAAGAATTGTATGGATATGAGATTTGTTGGAAATAACGGAACTACCCATAATTACGGCATGAGCTTCGCCGAAATTGGATCAACGTCAAATAACTTAAGTACTAATGTGATATTTTTCATAAATGAGGTATAAAAGTGTAGAACGAACAATAGTTCTGGTACTGCTTAGTCGATTCTCCCGAAAAATAAAGTAATTGAAGCATGGTTATAACAAGGGAAGCCCTAATTGGCTTGACATACAAACCATCAACCTAATAAATGAAAGAAAAACAATCTTTTTCACGAATGTAATTTCCTATTTACCTATTTTCTATGTTTTTATGTGTAATGCGGCTTTACTGCTGTTTTCTGATCTTTTTCACTACCCTTCACAATGTTCCACCATTCTCTGACCTTCAACTCCAAAGATTGGAACTGACGCTGCTCATTCGCTGTTGCATCATCATCATCATCATCACCTTCTTTTTTCTCCTCCACAGCCTTTTTTAGATTTTCGTTCAATACTTGTTTTATTTTGGCTCCTGCCTCTTCCAGTTCTTGCTCATATTGCTCGACTTCATCTTCCACTGACGCATACATTCTGTCTACAAACTCCTGCAGTTCCGGTCGACATGGATACTTGTACAACACATGCAATTCTATCATTTTGATCTTAAACAGTAGACTCTTCAATCCTCTGATGAAACTCAGGAATAGCTCAGTAGTACTGTGGAGCTCTGATGGGGTCTCCATGGTTCCAACTTGATTGGGAAATTGATGTTTGATCTTCCTCAGCTCTGTGCCTGCTAAGTCCATCAGTTCCGAGTACTTCTCCACATCATCACATAGATCATCTATTTCTTTGTTTGAAGACACGTATTGTCGAAATTTTTCAACCATCACTTGCTTGTCCTCTGAGTTCATGAGTGTCATCAAAAACCAGAAATTAACAGAGTGACGACTGCAGCTACTCTTAAGCTGGTCAACTACTCGAGCCCTAATTGCGTTCAGACCCTTCAATATGTGAGACTTCTCAAACAAATCTATTACACTGATCAATTCTCCAGGATCTTCTTCAACGTCTTTCATCTCTTTCTTTCCAAATTTTACCATCAGCTCCAAAAACTCGGAATAGTTTCCATTATCACTGCTGCTACAGTCAGGAACTGGACGATCAGATTCATCATGATCATGCTTCATGTTGTTGCTCTCTCCCTTCATTCTGTGGAGTTGATTTTGGAATCGCTTCACAGATTTCTTTGATAAGCTAGCTCTTTTCTTGTTTTCTTCAACAGCTTGATCAGGACTCCGATCTCTCAATAGTGGTGGAGGCTATATTGTTCTGGTAGCAGGTCTGCTACTTATATAGGCATCCTATCCTTATCCTATATTACATAGGAGTTAAAATGAAATACGAATTCTATCCGGGCCAAGAGTCGGCCACATTTAGGAAAACTGATTTCATCCAAAATAGCCACATGTGCATGTGCACCTTTTTTGTCTAAGCGAAAATTATATGCAAGCGTCCCATCTAAGAGGGTGATGCAATTCGTTCTTATTTGAACAAATATATTTGAAGAAAGAGCAAACATGTATTTGACGGGTCTCAAGTCCAACTAGAATGCAGTTGCAATAAATCAAAACACAAAATGCTTCCGGATCAGCCAAGCAAACCTTGTATTATTGATCACAGTGAAGCATGACATTATTCTTGAAGAAAAAGAAAGATCAAAACCTTTGGCAGGACTCTTGGGCTCTTGGGCTGGATAGAATTCGTATTTCATTTTAACTCCTAGGTAATATGGGATAAGGATATAGCATGCCTATATAAGTATGAGACCTGCTATCAAAACTTTCCAACCCATATAAAATAAAGCCTTCACCACTATTGAGAGATTGGAGTCCTGATCAAGTTGTTGAATGAAACAAGATAATAAGTTGTTGAATGAAACAAGATAATAACTAGCTTATCAAAGAAATCTGTGAAGCGATTCCAAAATCAACTCCAAATGGAGGGAGAGAGCAACAACATGAAGCATGATCATGATGAATCTCATCGTCCAGTTCCTAACTGTATCAGCAGTGATGATGGAAACTATTCCGAGCTTTTGGAGCGGATGGTGAAATTTGGAAAGAAGGACATGAAAGACGTTGAAGAAGATCCTGGAGAATTGATCAGTGTAATAGATTGGATTGAGAAGTCTCACAAATTGGAGGATCTGAACGCAATGAGGGCTCGAGTAGTTGACCAGCTTAAGATTAGCTGCCCTCCACTGTTAATTTCTGGTTTTTGATGACACTCAAAAACTCAGAGGACAAACAAGTGATGGTTGAAAAATTTCGACAATACGTGTATTCAAACAAAGAAATAGATGATCTATGTGATGATGTGGAGAAGTATTCGAAACTGATGGACTTAGCAGGCACAGAGCTGAGGAAGATCAAACATCAATTTCCCAATCAAGTTGGAACCATGGCTACCCCATCGGAGCTCCACAGTACTACTGAGCTATTCCTGAGTTTCATCAGAGGATTGAGGAGTCTATTGTTTAAGATCAAAATGGTGGAATTGCATCTGTTGTATCCGTGTCGACCGGAACTGCGCAAGTTGGTTGACAGAATCTTGTCATCAGTGGAAGATGAAGTCGAGCGGTATGAGAAAGAAGTAGATGAGGCAGGAGCCAAAATAAAACAAGTATTGAAGGAAAATTTAAAGAAGTAGGCTGTGGAGGAGAAACAAGAAGGTGATCATGATGATGATGCAACAGCGAATGAGCAGCGTCAGTTCCAATCTTTGGAGGTGGAAGTCAGAGAATGGTGGAACATTGTGAAGGGAGAGTAGGAAATTACTTTCGTGAAAAAGATATTTTTTTCTTTTTGATTTATTAGGTTGATGGCTTGTACGTCAAGTCAATTACGGCTTCCCTTGTAATACCATGCCTCAGTTACTTAGTATAACTAATTATTAAGAATACCGATCAGTCTGGGTACGTACAGTACGGTTCTACGTAGATGGTGGTGCCTCTTGGCTGCGGCAATCTTTGCGACCAGATATACATGTTGATTTTTCTTGTAACATTCCGGTGATGAGCTTATTGGAGAGCCAATTCTGGAGACTTGGAGAATGTATGCCGTTCGTGGCAGTTTTCTTCTGTTGTCTAGGGTTACCGTCTTGGTAAGTTATTGGCTTTTTAGGTCGGTTAAGTCAGTCTCATTTGAGTTAGGGTTAGGGTTAAGGTTGAGTCAATAAGTTACGTTGGCGTGTCATGTTTGTGAATGTGTTTCTTCAGGAACAAATGGGAGCATTTCTAATTTACATTTTTGGACACGGTGTAGATTGTAGACGAGAGCAGTCTTTAGTCTAACTGAGACTCCATCTTACTTTAAGATTCTGCATTGGTAACAAATCACTGAGACTTTCTCACTTTCGTTTTTAGCAATCCATAGATGAAACAATCCATTATTAAACCAAGTTTAGGTGAGGAGATATACGCCATTGAGGTGGACATCTGTGAAAGATTGACATCTGTGGTGGATGAATTAAGAAATATGGAGGAACAGATATACGCCATTGAGGTGGGCATCATTGAGTGGAGACCGGGTTTTCAATGCGTACAACAATGCAGCAGAAATGAGAATGGATAGCTTTGTTGGTAAAGTTGGAAGACAGCCTTCACTACTTGTGGGATGGTTTGAAGTCAAAAAGGGTCAAAGATTGGGGAGTGAATCTGTTATTCCATTTCAACCAATGATGATACCATGTTGTACTCAAAGATTCCTTGAAAGTGTAAATAAATAAATAAACAAACAAACAGAAATTCAAAGTTACCAAGCCTTGTGTTATTACAAAACAGCTTCACATTATTCTCAACCAGAACAATCAAAACTAGACATGCTATTAACTTGCATGGGAATGATGGGATACCATGGTGGCTAGATGATCAAAATATAGCAATAGCAATTGTTTTGAAGCAATTGTTTTGAATCAACAGATTCAGGACATTTCATATAGTATCTAAGCAAATACATTATTGTATGATTTCCAGCAGTCAGAGTCCCCTACTCCAATCAATTTAATCTATTGGCTCCGGCTGCACTGCTTTATGCACAATGTCTGCTTGTTCCTTGAGGTGAACTTGATAGAAACCAGTGGCTGTTGCAGCAGATGGAGCGCGGCCAATGTATTTGATGTCATCGATAGTTCCTCTGCTCAATGACTTCATGGCGGTGCATAGGCGAGGCGCAATGTAGTTGTAGGCACCCATGTTCATTGGCTCTTCCTGGCACCAAACTATCTCAGCATCTGAAGGAATCAGACAACAATATTTGTTAATAGCATGATATCATCTCCATGAGCACACCACTAATCCAATCATACCACAACTTGTAATTTTCTTTCAACCATAGAATGATTTGGAAAAACGAACTACCAGTACCCCTGCTTATGTCTGCTTTTAGAGCAGATCAATCACAAGTCTATCACCATTTCTAGATCCTCATACTTATCCAATCCATTCAATTACTGTACCCAAAATTATTTCTACCTATGAAGATTGAGGCTGGAATAATTGGTAATTTCAATAATCACACACTGTGTACTATAGGATTTGAGAAACAAATACAAGCTACTAAAGTCTATGAACAGACATGACAAGCCTCACAGTACAGCCCCCTTGCATACATGGTAGGTGGATTTTCACAAGTTGATAAGGCTTCTAGAGAACGATTATGATGCAACTACTGGAACAGAATAAGTTTTACTATAAAATGAAGTCAATGGAGAAGATGGCATGTATATAGACAAAGAGCAGAGATATCAGTTAATAGAGGTAGTTGCTTTCAAAACGCAGGTCTAAGGACTTACTTGGATATCGCTTCAGCTCTCGCTGGATGAGGTCATATGGGAAGGGACAAAGCTGTTCCACTCTACATATTGCAACATCCTTTGCACTGGCCTTTCTTCGCTCTTCATCAATCTCATAGTAAATCTGAATCAAGAGAAAACTTAGAATGCAGACCAGCCCACACAATATAATAAAGCTTTTATCCCGTGGGTAAGGTTATATACTTTTGTTGGTTAGTATAGCTCATACGTCTGTATATGAGTTTACTGACCCTTTTATTTATGTTGCCAAAAAGAATGCCTATCGATTACTTTGTGCAGGGAGAAATGAAGGGACATAATACCTTCCCAGAGCAAAGAACAAGTCTTCTAATACCCTCCTCCAGATCAGAGTGGTCATTTTGATCTTTAATGAGGCGTTTAAATCTGGTTCCCTGCTTGTCAAAACCTGGGTGGCCTTGAACATCATCAAACTCAGATAAATTTGATTTGCAGTCCTTGTGCCGAAGCAAGTTTTTAGGAGCCATCACAACAAGAGGCTTGCGGAAATCCCTGTTTATCTATGTCATGAGCCAAAGAGAAAAAAAGAAGGCATAAGAACATGCATGCAGAAACACAATGCTGAACAATGAACAAAACTGAAATATATTTTACTCACCTGACGACGCAGGACATGGAAATAATTAGCAGGAGTGGTCACATTCACAACCTGCCAATTGCATTCCTGAATTTGCTTCCTAAGTGTAGGATCCATCTCAGGTATGACATAAGGATTGTCATCACTCATCTGTCATGCCATTAGTGTAAATTTGATTAGCTGAGGATTAAACAAATGCTGAACACAATTTTCCACCAAAGAGAAGATAGTAAGGGATTTGAACGACCTGAAGAAAACGCTCCAATCTTGCACTAGAATGTTCAGGTCCCTGACCATCATAACCATGTGGAAGCAGTAAAACAAGCCCAGTTTGGCGAAGCCACTTTGACTCCCCGCTACTCAAAAACTGATCAAAAATAACTTGAGCCCCATTTGCAAAATCACCAAATTGAGCTTCCCAAATCACCAATGCATTTGGATTCTCCATCGAGTAGCCCAATTCAAATCCAAGAACACCAAACTCCGACAGTGAGCTGCATACAACATCAGAATCAGCTATAGCAGAGACATGCTTAGTAGGAAGGGATAATAGTTGGGTCCACTATATTTTCACCAAGCCATCCAAAATCTCTCATGCCTAGAGGCCAAATTGATTTAGACCCAAGTTTTGTCACACAATAGGCATATATTCTAGAAATCAAGGGAGATATGGTTTATACTAGTACAAATTGAACTGTAAAGGTTATAATAGAATGTTGTACACTGGAATAGAGATTCAATGAAGCTTTCCTGGCCCATAAATCATTACTTGGGTTAACAAATTATAAAGGGATATTAATTCATCTTACAAATTTCGCAAATCATATTAATGCACAACACAAGCTGCTGCTAAAGGGGGATATAATGGAGCAGCATCCCAAGGATTTTTTTTTCAAGCCATAAGATCCAGAGAGCAATAAAATCATTCTGGGAAATATACTCATAGAGTAACATTACAATGATACCTACAGAACTAAAAGAAGAGAACACAAAATAAAGTAATCACTCATTACCTGTTGCTAACTGTAAACATCTCCTCATCTTGGTTCGCAATAACATGGTCCAGAGGGCAATACCTTTCCCCTGTTTCCTGGTCGTGAAGTACAGAATGTCGATGACTAAATGTACCTCTCTCAACATCCTGTCCACTCAATCGTACATGGTTACCTTCTACTAGCAGTGTAGCAAAGGCAAGTGCTTCTCCAACGGCCCAGTCAATGCCTTCACCAGTCTCAATCATTTGTGCACGTTCTCCATATACCTTCTTTACTGCTCTGTGAGGCTTAAAATTTTCTGGTAGGGCTGTGATTGCTTTACCAACATTCTTCAAAATCTCGGGTTTTACACTGATAATAGCATAGGGAATTAATCAAAATAAAATAGCAAAGAAAATCACAGTTTAGGTGAAACCGATAGACAAAGTGCATACCCAGTATTACGGATACGAGAAAGCTGTTCTGGTGACTTGAACCCGGACCAATGGGATGAAAGCCAGTCCCTTCTTTGAGGAACGTAATCTTTGCTAGCTAAGAACTCTTCATTTAGGATAGTAGTAACCTTGCTCTGTATCCTCTCAATATCTTCTTGTGTCACCTGTCCAGACTCTAAAAGTTTGTTTTTGTAAATAGTTAGAGGGTTTGGATGATTCCTGATAACCTGTTACAAACATATAAAGTTGAACAAAAAAAAAATAGTCAGGAATCTGCTTTACCCATATCAAGTGCTGCACAGTAGTAACATATTAAAACAACGACGCAGAACAGTTTAGTTGGTTTGAAGATTTATCAATAGAACATATCAAGTTCCAACAAATTGGAGAGCATACCTTGTACATTTTAGGCTGCGTAAATGATGGCTCATCAATCTCATTGTGCCCAAAGCGACGATAACACACTAAATCAACTACAACATCAGAATGGAAAGTCTGGCGCCACTCAGCTGCAAGCTCACAGACATGAACGACTGCCTCCATGTCATCAGCATTAACGTGCAAAATAGGGGCGTTCAATGCTTTAGCAACATCAGTGCAGTACTCTGAAGATCTACCAGACATTGGGTCAGTTGTGAAGGCAACTTGGTTGTTCACCACAATGTGTATAGTCCCACCGGTGGTGTAATTAGGAAGAGCACTAAGATGCAGAGTCTCATAGACCACTCCCTGTCCAGCAAAGCTACCATCTCCATGAATCAAAACCCCCATATTCTTGGTTCTGTCCACATCATTTGAATAATATTGCTTTGCTCTAGTTTTCCCAACAACAACTGGATCCACGGCTTCCAAGTGACTTGGATTTGCAACTAGAGAGAGATGAATTCTCTTCCCACCTCTAGTCGGTCGATCATAAGAAGTTCCCAAGTGATACTTGACATCACCAGTCCCTGTGTAGAGTCCAACTTCATCTACCGGCTTTGTGCCACCACTGAATTCACTAAATATCTGACGCAAAGGTTTTCGGACAACATTACCCAATACATTCAGTCTTCCTCGGTGTGGCATTCCAATAACTATGCTCTCAACCCCACGATCTGCTGCCCTATCAAACATCTCCTTCATACCAGGAATGAGAGTTTCACAACCTTCAAGCCCGAACCTCTTTGCTGTTGTCCACTTTGTGGCCAAGAAGTTCTCAAACTGTGTACTCCAAATAAGCCTGTCAAGAATAACCTCACGGCGCTGCCGGTTATACTGCATCGTCGTAGGGGTCTCAATCTTATCCCTCAACCAGTTACATTTGTTTCTATCAGCAATATGCATATACTCATACCCAATGCTCCCACAATAGGCCTGCTCAAGCCGAGTCAATATGGACCTAAGGGTCTGCACTGGACGATTCTCAGAAAGAAACCCAGCCATCCTCCAAACCCCCAAAAAGAACTCCCTGTCAAGATCAGCCTCAGTGAACCCATATAGCGCAGGGTCCAAATCATCGGGGATATCCCTCTGCTCCAAGCCCAAAGGATCTAGTTTAGCCTTCATATGACCATTAACCTGGTAAGCCCTCACAAGCAGCAACAGTCTCATACTCTCCTGAATAGTCTGCCCCGAAATCCCAGGCGACGTAGAGGCCTGCCCCACAAAGTTCCTAAAGAAATTATCCCACGACTCATCAACGCTATTGGGGTCAGCTTCCCAGGCCCTCTGAAGTCCTTCCAAATACACACTGCTGGTCCCATCCAAAAAACTATCAGTAAGCCTAGAAAGCGGCACCGGCCTAGGAACCGGCGCAGCCTCCGCCTTGGACTTGCATATTGTGGTGTGCAAGTACCGATTCTGCGCCGGAACAACACTCCTTGTCACATTGTAGGATCCGCTAGTCGATAACGACCTCCTAACGGCAAGCTTTGCCACACCAGCCCCTGCTCTAAACCACCTCATAGCTACCTACCGCAAATTTAACCAAACAAAACCACAAAATTTCACTTCCTGATTGTCAAAACTGAATCATAACCAAAAACCTGTACAAATTAACAATCACAAAAGTAAAAACTCGTAGCACATACACAGTAACACAGATTCTAAGCTTATGAACTTAGAGTGAACACAGAATCACAGTGAAAAATGAGATCACATACTTCAATTCCCAAACGATGATAGAAACAACTACAAAAACTGATCTATATGAGCTTTGAAATCGATTCGAAATCAGATAAAACGAAACTGTTGCAGGAATAAAGGAATAGCGAAAAAAAGAGAGCTGGAAATCGATGAAGGATTAGGAGTAGTACCTGAAGGTAAGACTGATGGCGAAGAGAGAGAAAGAAGAGACGGGAACCCTAATAATCGGTTTATATGGGGGCGAAGGAGGTGGGTCGGTGATTTTGTGTGAAGCTTCTATACCCAATCAATTTTTTCTTTTTCTTTCCTTCCTTTATGTATTTTGTTCTGGTCAATTGTCTGAAAACGATATCTCAGTTGAGTACTTTTCAATATTTTACTGTGGATGGGTTGGCTAAAATGCCCATTTCGGATTCTGTCGATTCATTTCCATTCAAGGATACAATAATTAATGCAAACAAATACCATAGAGGCCTAATTTGAGTAAGTAAATCTATGCAGATAGAAACAGATCGGTAATCGAAACAAAAGTACGATAGTCATTTGATTTAAATCAAACGACATAGAATAACCATAAGAACCAAAAATCATCTAGTTCTGTTTGATACAGTAGTGTTCATTTAGTCACTAGTAATTGACCAAATTGATTAAGAGATTCATAGTCAGTCATCGTTGAATTATTTTTAAGTTGAGTTGTTTTGTTTTCGACCTTTAGATGTAAATCTAACGGGTGACTGACCATGAATCTTTTGATTAATTACTGACCAAGTGAACACTACTGCAGTTTGATATAGTGAAACTTGGTCTTGTGAAACTAAGTCAGAGGTTGTGAGTTGAATGATAAATTTCATCTTTCCAAATGTTTTCCTTTTTGTTCAATCGTGATAGGTCAGCTTCCATAGAACCCAAGTAAAAATCCTCATGAAAATCTTGTTTTAATTACTGTAAAAAAGAAATCTTGTTGTTCTGATTCTTCACCAAAGTTGGATTAAGAGGGCGGGCCCAAAATTTATTCTTTCTTCGTCTTTTGGATTTCTGGCTAATTGTTCCTTTCTTCTTCTAGTTTGCCTTTTCTAAAGCTGCTTCTCCGTAACATTAGGGAGGAGAAAGGAAGGTTTTTCTTTTTCTCTGTTGATCAAGTTGGCCGAACTTGGACTTTTCAAGCTGAGATAACATTCTGGAAGAAGCAAATGACTAAATCCCCACAAAATTCAATAACTTAATTTATGAATTTACATTATAAATGTCACAGGTTTAGATCTCAGTAATATAATGTGGAAATGTGGATGATGGAGTGGGAAATAAAAATTAAAGAACATGGTAGTAGTCAGCGACTGAACTATTCCTTCTATTGTTAAAATGATCTGTTTTTGAATATGAGCTATATGATCATTATAATGGATTGAAAATAGACGTGCTATACTGTATGATATCATTTAGATTAGGCAAAGGAAGCACCTAAGCTTTTTCTTGACAAAGAAGCAAGCCTGATTATCTGTCTACATCAAGACAAGCAACACAGCTAGCTGACTTGTGCAGCTTACTAGCCTCAGACCACCTGCCTCCATTTTCGTGTTCATTCAACTGATTCGAGTGTTTGAGGCCGAAACCATGACAGATAAGAGGAGTAATGTCCATCAACATTTGAGAGTGGAGTTGTGGAAATAAAAGGTTTCCACTTTGGATGGCATAGGACCACTGACTTTGAAATGCCCCTGGAATCAAAATCTGCAATCTCTGCTTCCAATTGAAAAGAAAACCTCCTCCACATTCATGCTTGTCTTTGCACTCTGGAGCATTATAAAGGTCCTAGAGGGAGGGGGGGGGGGGGGCCCAATTTTCATTAACTTCGAGGATACTAATAACTTATGTTATCGTAAATTCACATGATACGAGATTTTAAGAAACAACATAAAGATATTTTTTACTCACAGAAACCCTGAATGCAAGGAGAAAAACTACGTGTCTCTAACTCTTGAGAGACAAAACTTTCCACTAAGTTGAAGTAACCTCTTACGAGAATAATATTTCTAGTGATACACTACCACAGTGCTATCCTTCCTAGTCCCAAACTAGTCTAGACTTATTCCCTCTCTTGTTTCTAAGCACTTACAACATGGAACACTTTCAGAAGCCTTGTTCGTGAATTCAACTAACCAATAACAGATTCAACCTTGAACGCTTCTTCGGTTGGTTGCACTACACATCCCTCATGGTATGCAACATGATATAAGTTGATGAAAGAAGTTTTGAGTTCAATCTTTAAGGTTTACACGAAGAAGACTTAGAGCAGCATGAACAATACAAGCTAAAACTAGACTCAACAAAGAAAACGTAATAAGACAAATTTCAACAATCATTGAGCAAAGCCAAAGCTATAGATATATATAGGTAGACAAGGCATCAAAGATGATGCAAGCTAACCTCAACATGTTTCAGAAAGGTTTTGGACATAAGTGTTTGGCTACAATACTGAAAGTGATGTATCCAAATGGAGAGTTAACATAAGAAATCTCAATAAGACAAAGATACCTTCCTTAAAACATGAATGATTCCAAACAAGGAGCAAAGAGGTTTCAAACCCTCTTACTCAGTCCATTAGTGGACCATGACACAGCCGATAACGACTGGTCTTTGAAACACACAGGGACCAGCTATGTATAAGATAATGTATCATAAAATCCAAGCTGGAGCCTTGAGTAACAAACTATTTGGTCACGGGTTGGCATAACAAAATATCTCAACCTTTAGACTTGTGTGAGCGCTAAAACTCTTCCCACAAAACTCAGTTGTCAATTTGAAATTGAAAATCAGATCAAGACAACAAAAGACTTAGTCTTAGGATAGCAAGCGAAGCTGCTAACCTCTGTGAAAAACATATGATATGCATATACATGTTTTACCTAAAACCATAAGGGATGTTAGTGACTTCTGCAACTTGTTCTTGTTCAGATGACAATAAGTGTTTTACATGGTAAAGGATTGCCAATTATCCTTATATCTTCATCAAAACAGTTCCTGATCGAGTAATTGTACAGACATACAAAGCAAGCAATTAACACAACTCAAACTAAATTGAACCAATCAGAACACACACAAGACTTGAAAAGTAGAAAAGAAGCATAGCAAGAAAGTAGCAGAACATGGGGATTACATCATCCAAGCCATTTTAAAAGTGATAGTCCGAAGTTCCACGCATTGCCGAGGAGTTGGAAAACAGCATCCAATGGAAGAATCGCCCCTAGAGTTGGAAAAAAGATGTGTTGAACTTGTCTTAATTTCATTTCATTCACCTTGATTTCTATGTCACTCAGCTCTGTCCCAAACTTGATGAATTGTTTCACATATTGCAATGCGCATTGCAGTTCTAATGCCTCTTAATCCAACTAATAGTGATAAGTTCTTCAACAAGAAAGAGCAAACATATATTTGACTGATCTCAATTCCAACTAGAACGCAGCTGCAATAATCAAAACACATAATGCTTCCGGAGCAGCCAAGCAAACATTGTGTTATTGATCATAGTGAAAGCTTGACATTATTCTTGAAGAAAAAGAAAGATCAAAACCTTTCACATGCCTTGATGACATGATCAGTACTGTATAAGAATCTATGCAGGCAAATTTGGTTTTGGATAGATACAGACAGGCTTTAATCAATTAATTAAATTTAATCAATTGGCTGAGGCTGCAGCGCTTTTTGCACAAGCTCAGCCTGTTCCTTGAGATGAACTTCATAAAAACCGGTTGCTGTGGCAGCCGATGGAGGACGACCAACATATTTGATATCATCAGCAGTTCCTCTGCTCACTGACTTCATGGTGGAGCACAGTCGAGGTGCAATGTAGCTGTACGCACCCATGTTCATCGGCTCTTCCTGGCACCAAACTATCTCAGCATCTGAAGGAATCAAACAACGAGATGTGTTAAACTCACTATATGAATTCCAAGATCACAAAATGTTAATCCAACTTAAGCATGGACTTGTAATTTTTGCTCACAAACTTATTCTGATAAACAAATTTTTAGTATAACTACTTACTAGGATATCGCTTCAGCTCTCGCTGAATGAGGTTATAAGGCAAGGGGCAAAGCTGTTCCACTCTACATATTGCAACATCCTTCGCATTAGTCTGTCTTCGCTCTTCATCAAGCTCATAGTAAATCTGCATGCGCGAAAAATGAGAATACAGAACACGCCACAAGATATTATAAGCTCTTTCTTCCTTGGTTAAGGTAGAATGTATATCTAGTAGTCAGCACAGTATGTATGATCTATTCCTCTCAGCTTCCAATATTTACATTTTCCAGAGTCTGCTTAACAAAAGCATACTAATTTTTCTTGTTTTTGCCAAATAAAGCTTATTGATTTCTTTACTGGAAAAAATGATGTACCTAGAAGTCAATATGATGTATACAACAGAAGCCAACATGATGCATACCAACGACAATATGATACACAATACAATACCTTTCCGGAGCAAAGAACAAGCCGTCTAATACCCTCCTCTAGATCAGAGTGATCATTCTGGTCCTTTATAAGGCGCTTAAATTTGGTCCCCTGCTTATCAAAACCTGGGTGGCCTTCAACATCATCAAACTCAGATAAATTTGATTTGCAGTCTTTGTGTCGAAGCAAGTTTTTAGGAGCCATCACAACAAGAGGCTTGCGGAACTCCCTGTGTATCTAAGTAATGTGCAAAAAAAAAAAAATAAAGAACATGCACAAGCTTTTCCTAATGCTGAACAATACTCATAACAACGGATTTACTACCTGACGACGCAGGACATGGAAATAATTTGCAGGAGTTGTCACATTCACAACCTGCCAATTACATTCCTGAATTTGCTTCCCATGTGTATCATCAATCTCAGGTATGAAGTTCGGATTGTCATCACTCATCTGTCATGCATTAATGGAAATTTGTATTAGATGAGGATCCATACCAGACTACTGTCAAATGGGAGGGGATATTCGATTACCTGAAGAAATCTCTCTAATCGGGCACTTGAATGTTCAGGTCCCTGACCAGCATAACTGTGTGGTAGCAGTACAACAAGGCCAGATTGACGAAGCCACTTGGCCTCCCCACTACTCAAAAACTGATCAAATATAACTTGAGCTCCATTGGCAAAATCACCAAATTGAGCTTCCCAAAGTACCAACGCATTTGGATTCTCCATCGAGTAACCCAATTCAAATCCAAGAACACCAAACTCCGAAAGTGAGCTGCATATACAGTCACAATTAGCTAGTATAGAGACAAATTCAAACATGACCATCATTTCCAACGAACACTAATGTCACCAATCATGTTCTCCAATGTTATCAGGTCCTCCTCAAAGGGGACAAAACTTGATCCATTTTTATTTGGACCTAGCAATTTAAATTCTCATTTATCTTTAGTGATGCCAAAACCATGTATTTTGGCACAACACTTGTACCAGTGATAAAACATACAACAAAGAAGGATCATAATCTTTCTTTAAAAACAACATACTTAGATGAGTTGTATCAACCTAAGCACAGAGTTAACACTGAAGTTGTTTTTAAGGGCGAGAACACACAAAAAAACGGAGAAGGAAAAATCACTCATTACCTGTTGCTAACTGTAAACAATTCCTCATTTTGGTTCGCCAAAACATGGTCCAGAGGGCAGTACTTCTCCCCTGTTTCTTGGTCATGAAGTACAGCATGCCGATGACTAAACGTACCTCTCTCGACATCCTGACCACTCAGTCGAACATGGTTACCTTCTACAAGAAGTGTAGCAAAGGCAAGTGCTTCTGCAACAGCCCAATCTATGCCTTCACCACTTTCGATCATTTCTGCACGTTCTGCATATACCTTCTTTACTGCTCTATGAGGTTTAAAATTTTCTGGTAGAGATGTAATTGCTTTGCCAACATCCTTCAAAATCTCTGGTTTTACCCTGAGCATAAGTTTTTGTATAAAATTAGAATAACTAAGAAAATCAGAAACAACCTTATATTAATTGATAGGAAAAAAGTGTTCTACCCAGTGTTCCGGATACGAGAAAGTTGTTCAGGTGACTTGAATCCAGACCAATGAGATGCAAGCCAATCCCTTCTTTTAGGAACATAATCTTTACTAGCTAAGAACTCTTCGTTTAGAATTGTATTAACCTTGTTCTGTATCCTCTCAATATCTTCTTGGTTCACTTGTCCAGATTCTAAAAGTTTGTTCGTGTAAATAGTTAAAGGGTTCGGATGATTCCTAATAACCTGTAACCATATACAACAAGTGAAATAAGAATGTCAGTAATAGCAGGCAATACGGTAATGCTTATGAAATTTATCATGACGAGTTTTAACAAATGGGAAATAAGGGATAACCTGGTACATTTTAGGCTGCGTAAATGATGGTTCATCTAACTCATTATGTCCAAATCGACGATAACACACTAAATCAACTACAACATCCGAATGGAATGTCTGGCGCCACTCAGCTGCAAGCTCACAGACAGAAACAACTGCCTCCATGTCATCAGCGTTTACATGGAAAATAGGGGCGTTCAAGGCTTTAGCTACATCAGTGCAATACTCTGAAGATCTGCCAGACATTGGATCAGTTGTGAAGGCAACTTGGTTATTCACCACAATGTGTATAGTCCCACCAGTGGTGTAATTAGGAAGAGCACTAAGATGCAGGGTCTCGTAAACCACTCCTTGTCCGGCAAAGCTACCATCTCCATGAAGCAAAACTGCCATGTTCTTGGTCCTGTCCAAATCATTTGAATAAAATTGCTTTGCTCTTGTTTTTCCAACTACAACTGGATCCACAGCTTCCAAGTGACTTGGATTTGCAACCAAAGATAAATGAAGTCTTTTCCCACCTCTAGTGGGTCGATCATAGGAAGTTCCCAAGTGATACTTGACATCACCAGTCCCTGTGTATAACCCAGCTTCCTCCACTGGCTTTGTACCACCACTGAATTCACTAAATATCTGACGCAAAGGTTTCCGTACCACATTACCCAATACATTCAGTCTTCCTCTATGAGGCATTCCAATGACTATGCTCTCAACCCCAAGATTTGCTGCCCTATCAAACATCTCCTTCATGCCAGGAATGAGAGTTTCACAACCTTCAAGCCCAAACCTCTTTGCAGTTTTCCACTTAGAGTGCAAGAAGTTCTCAAACTGTGTGCTCCAAATAAGCCTGTCAAGAAAAACCTCACGGCGCTTCCTATTGTATAGCATCATTGTTGGAGTCTCAATCTTTTCTCTCAACCAGTTACATTTGCTACGCTCCGCAATGTGCATGTACTCATACCCAATGCTCCCACAGTAAGCCTGCTCTAGCCTAGTCAATATAGACCTAAGAGTCTGCACCGGACGATTCTCAGCCAAAAACCCAGATATATTCCAAACCCCTAAAAAGAACTCCCTATCAAGATCAGCCTCAGTAAACCCATATGAAGCAATGTCCAACTCATCTGGGACTTGCCTCTTCTGCAATGCCAAAGGGTCCAACTTAGCTTTCATGTGACCACTAACCTGATAAGCCCTAACAAGCAACAACAAACGCATACTCTCTTGAATGGTCTGCCCCGAAACCCCAGGCGACGTAGAGGCTTGCCCTACAAAGTTCCTAAAGAAATTGTCCCAGGACTCATCCACACTGCTCGGATCAGCCTCCCAGGCCCTCTGAAGCCCCTCTAGGTAAACACTATTGCTTCCATCCAAGAAACTATCACTCAGCTTGGAAAGCGGCACCGGACGAGGAACCGGTGACGCCGCTCTTACCTCTGCATACTTGCACATTGTGGTGTGCAAGTATCGATTTTGCAAATAAACCACATACCTATTCGATAGTGATCTCCTAATCGCAAACTTTGCCACACTAGACCCTGCTCTAAACCACCTCATATCTACCCACCAAAGCAGAAAAAAGCTTCAAAATTTAATCCAATATCAAACCTGAATCATGATGGAATATGTTCTTGATCAATGAATCAAAACGTGTAAAATTAGAATTAAAGTAAACAAATTTGAACTGTCTTATCCGCAAACATTTTTAAAACACATTTTGCTACTCAATAAAGATAAGAATTATAACTACCTAAACTGAAATTTTCTTCCTATCCTCATATCTCGCCGGCGTTTGAATCGTGGATCATGAACGACTAGTAGAAGACTGAAATAAAATTAGGAAAATGTAAACTTGAATTATTTCACAATCGTTATCTCTATTACAAGTTTTCATTTTTATACTTTAACAAAATCTGGACTCACCATATCAAACTTGAGAATTGTCAATTTATTTATTTATAATCTACTAAAAGTGGTTGAATACTAATTTTGTGTTATTTTGGGTAACTTTAATTGCTTGATATTTTTTTATTTAGTAACTTGTTTTCAGTTTCTCCCATTATCTCATGTAAACTACACCCGAGCCAAGTGATTGGTAGGAATGGTAGCCCCGATTGAACTTCACCGTCGATGTTTCATTTTAAGTTTTTAACAGAAGAAATCATAGAATTGTGTTCCCTTTACTCACAATCATGTTGATGATATGCAGCAATTACATTTACACCTCTTCTTCTAAGTTCTAACAATTCACAATTGTCATGTATAGCTTGTGTTATATTTATATATATATATATATATATATATATATATATATATATATATATATACAATTGTAACAGTCTTTAAAACAATTTTTTTTCTTTCCCACAACTGAGAGATAAACACTACGTGTCATTTGGATCTTGTGGTCACTCGGACATTAAAACATGGTTAACTCTTTTCTTGACCTAAACAATCTCCCAACTATTGATGCGAATTCGAGGTCTCAACGTATCTGACCGGCCGGACCATGTGGAGTACTGCTGATATGTGACGAGTTCAACATGAGTTTCGATTTCTTGTAGTTTGCGTAGAAAAACACAAGTTTTGAATCGATTGTGTTTGATACATAGTTTTAAACCATCAAGAAGAGTATCTAATATGTGTGGTTCACATGATCTTCAATTTCTTGTAATTTAATTGGGAAGATAAACTCATGTTTTGAACCGTGTGATGTTTTGCATGACATTCGTTTATTTCTAAATGCTAAAATGATGTTTTTTGGGTTTTCTTAACTATCAATTTATTTCGAAATAGATTTCAGATTTAAATAGCGTCGCTCAAAACATCACATAATCCATAACATAGTTTGAAGTTTCAGCTTTGGTACGGTGTGCTACTTCGGTGGCGTTATTCTTGAGAATTATCGGCTTTAATATGAGTGTTGTCGGTTGTCAACATGAGGGTTGGGCCTATTTGGATCATGAATGTTGTTGTTGGCGGCGAGTATGTGTCATTGTATAGCTATCACAACCGACCATTTTATTATACTGTAATTTCTTTCCGTTATCAATAAAGTTATTTCTTCTAAAAAAATTTGAACTTCGAACTTTTATCTATTGCGACTAATAATTCTCACTAAATTGGCATGGTATCATAGGAATATGTGACTGATAGGATTTCAAAAAGTCATATATATGTTTTTTCTAATGTCATGTTTATCTGAAAAGGATCGAGCTAGGTTGGATGATCACTCCAAAGATTCAAAGATGGAGTTTGAGATCTCAGCGCAAATCATTCAAAGGAAAAATGTGTAATACTATATTACTATTGAGAAAAGTTTCTAATTAAGATTCATAGAACCCAAACCGTTTATTACGACTTCTTCCTTGAAGAAATGGTGAAAGTTCTGAATAAGAATTCAGTAGCTGCAAATGTCATGTCTGAGAAAAGGAAGGTGAAAGCAGTTCAATGCATGGCATCCCATGCATGGTTCTAAGCTCTCCGACATATGAATGGATATAACAAGAAGCCAGCGCTAAATATCAATGAATGGAGTAAATATTTACTCATGTTTTCTTCCTTTCTCTTCTCTTGTGTCCCTCCATCTGTCTCAGTTGGGATGTTCTTGTGGGTGCAAGTAACCCCCTTATCACCATCAACGACTTGTCCTCTTCCTCTGATAATCCTGCATGGTCAAGAATACAAGACACGAAACCAATTCAGAAGATGATGAAGTACTAAAACTACTAATTAATGGGACAGGTTTCATTGCAAATCACTATCTATCACTAGAGTCACTTCGTACCATTTCGTTGTTAACAGTCCAGGACCTCGAGCATGAATTCGACTTGTGCTTATCCCAACCTGTTGGAAATAGAACAGAAATGAACGATAAGCTAAAGCCTTGGTATATCGGTAACAACTTGATCGGTTACTACTACTAAAATGATGTTTTACCTCTGCCCCAAGTCCAAATCGAGCACCATCACTGAATCTTGCGCTTGCATTGTGAGAAACAACAGCACTGCATGCCAATTGTGCAGAAAATCAATGGGGAATTAGCTTATCTTGGTTCATAATGAGTGCAACAGCTTGGTGTAAGAGAGAAAATCATATAAAATGCTTAGCGTATGTTTCTACTTTGGTCACTTCTATATATTACAGAATATTTTCATTAGAGAACAAAGAGCTAGTATGATAAGCCTAATATTGCACATATTAGACAGGTGAAGCATGTTAATTACCTGTCAACTTGACCTAGAAAAGCTTCCACAACTTCTTGGTCCTCTGCAATGATGCAATCAGTATGTGCACTGCCAAAAAAAAAAAACAACAAAAAGATTATTGAAACAGCTTTGCTTATAAGTCAAAATCACAGAACTGCTTGGCACAAGTAGAGGGAGTCAAATGTGAATTTTATCTCATCTTAAAGGAGAAACAAGACCTTTCGTTTTTATTTATATGCTCAATGGCAGCATGCACGTCATCCACAACCTCAACAGTGCAAGCCATGGAACTGTACTCAGTAGATAACGAATCCGCCTGAGGAATATTGAGCAAGGAGCTTTCTCTTGATCCACCATATAAATTAACACCTGCAAATGATACCATATATGAGTTCACTTCTTAATTAGGATCAAATCCACAGTTCTTAGCAAGAAAAAGTTGAGTGTTACCTTTCTTGCGAAGCTCAACAATAAAATCATTGAAATCAGCTGTATGCGCTAATTCCTTATGGACCAGAAGTGTTTCCTGAGATAGAATAAGAATTTATATCAATGTTATACATTCAATTGAAATGCAAGTCCAAGTCTTAAAAAATGCCATGGAAATGTTTTAGGATACAATTGTAGAGTTTACCATGGCATTGCAGGCTGCTGGATAATCTTCTTTTGCATCTAAAACAATTTGCTTTGCCATATCCATTTTAGCAGACCTATCAATGTATACATGGCATGCTCCATCTGCATAGCAAACAAGCCATTTTACTAAGCGATTTCTTGAATGAAGTATACAGTGCAGATTATATATAAATTGATGGTACAAAAATGGCAGGGGTTTATCTATTACCAGTATGCCCCAGAACTGGAATTTTGGTCAAATTTTTAATTCGAGAAACCAGCTTGTTGCTGCCTCTTGGGATCACAAGATTAATCAGATTGTCATCAAGCTGCAAAATATCTTTTGACTTTAGTAGCCATTATTATCACAAGATTGGTCATCATAATCGTCTCTACTCACCTTTAGCAGATCTGGAATCTCATATCTTGAAGTCACAAGTCCAACTAGCTTGCGACCAACGCTCTCTGGGATGGCGTCTGTAATGATCTATTAATTTTTTTCATGAAATATACAAAGAATCAGTTCATTAATTGGTGATGAAAAACTGACTTGAAATACCAAATTCTCTTTACATCTTATTAAACTAAACAAGATATATATACCTTGTGCAAAATTGCATTTGATCTCTTAGCCTCCTTCCCACCCTTCAAGAGAAGGCCATTCCCACTTCGGATTGCAAGTGAAGCTATCTGTTCACATCACACAAAAGCAAAACAGAACCCCTAGGCTTGTTATGAACAAATGCAAGTATTTGGCAAATTCCACTTTGTGATTATCTAGTTTTAAATCCAGTATATCCATCGTTCTTTTACCTGTACTAGTGCATCAGGACGAGACTCAAATATAACCAAGAGAACACCCAATGGACATGATATTCTCTCTAAGATGAAGCCATCTGCAAGCTGTCAACAGAATCATTGGAATCTAAGAATCAACATAACAACATATTTTGGTCATATTTGGGTCTTATTTTGCAATTTCATGATCATCAGTATGGTACCTTGGCAAAAGATACATTCTAGAAAGTCAATCACATATGTCACTGGTTGCAACTATCTTTAGTCATAAACGAGCTAACCGGTTGAAGAGTTTCTTTTCTAGTACTTTTCCATACTCTAGGGTATTGTTTCAGAATATCAAAAGCAAGAACCTGTACTGTAAGTGATCCTTACAGCCCGTGCCTCACCTGAGTTTTTCTTGAAAGGCAGCCTATTGGATCTTCCATGTTTGCGAGCAGACGAATATTGTTTGCAAGACGTGTGATCTGCCAAGCATAATAAGCAAAATCAAAAACAAAATTTGGAGCAGACATCATTTTTGAGAAACAAAGACACATAATCTGGCGAGGACGTTATATACAATTGGCTCTAGCTAACATAGCCAAACTTATTTCACTTACCTTCCCAGGGTTTAGTGCTAGCCGAGATATCAAGGATTTTTCATATCCGGCATGTTCTGCTTCACACACATCAGCTTCATTTTCTACATGGATTATATGTGAATTTCCTTCAAGTGCATCAGCTATATCCAGTAGAATTCTTTTCCTTTCTTCTGAAGTCATGGCCTGTAGAATATAGTAATCAAGTTACCATTTCCTTGGGGAAAATGGTACCTACAGCTGGAGAAGGCACTACTTAAGCAAACATATTCAATGTTGTACATGAAGCAAAGAAAGCTACCTGAAGCCGTCTAGAACTTTCCTTGGCTGCAATGGCCATCTCTCTTGCATTTTCAACCAAAGACTCCTCTTTATTTGTATCTCGAGGAAATAGAGTCCCAACGCGTTCTCCTTGAAGGACTCTGGTAACATTATGGCCATCGAATCCACTTGAAAATGGAACAGCAAAGAGAATTAGTACACTATCAAGGTAAGCACATTGGTGAGGTTTGGTGATTCATATTGCACTCCACGTTTCTTACCCCTCAGTTAACTTTACCAACCATATGAAGGTGACTTTCCTTCTTTTAATGCATTATGTTGTACTCAATTTTTCTAAAAAGTTTTTCTAAAATGTTAAAATCAACCAAGTCTTGAAGAACACCTGGTGATGACAACAGGGATGCCACCAGAAGCTGCATCAACAGCAGCCTTTACTTTTGCTGCCATTCCCCCTCGTCCCACTCTAGACTTTTCTCCAAAAGTGATTTTACCTTGATGCTTCTCCTTTATGTATGTATGTATAAGCTCCGAATCTGTGTTACATGGAGGCCCGTTGTACAAACCATCCACATCACTCATAAGTATAAGAAGATCAGCCTTCAACTCCTTAGCTAGTAGAGCTGCCAAACTATCATTGTCCCAAAATATACCAGAAGAATCCTGCAAAGGTGGTCATGAATGTGGAATTAGTGCACGCTACCAATTATAGAAACATACATTTCTGAGTTTTTAGAATCGAGTCATGCTTTGGTGAAGTGTAGGCTGTGTAGCAAACATAATGTGTTACCTGATAGTCCCAATAATCTTTTGTTATGATGAAATCCGAAAAGTAGACAGAGCTTCATATATAATCAGTTTCTGATTCATGTATAGAAGATTTGTATACCTCATATGGATCTGTTCTGGTACTAACTGCATCATTTTCATTGAATAAAGGTATAGCCTTCAAAGACAGCAAGTGCTCGACAGTCTCCTTCAGCTGCTTTTGAAAATCTTTACCCCTAAAGTCACTTTCAGTGACAAGACACTGAGCTTGTGTCACATCCTGCAAGGAAATATAACAAACAAGCAAAAAACCAGCCTTTTAGAATACAAAAAATTAGTTTGTCCTAAGAACAACTTAAGAGAACATCAATGCACTCACCTCACTAAACACAGTCTTAAAGAGAGCCATCAGATCAGGCTGTCCAACAGCGGCACATGCCTTCCCGTTCAGTTCCACTGTCTTGTGGAAAGAGCTGCAAGGGTTCGAAAGCTGTCAATCTATGAACATCTCCAATACTCGAAATACACAAATAGATACCTGCTGTTGTGAACTGATATCCTGTCTTTAAGTGCTTGACGACCGAGGGCCACAGCTCCTGATGTCACCAATATCACCTCATAATCTTGAGATCTCAACTCCTTAATCTGCATTCAGTAAGTTAGATACTTCACAATTTCAGACTCAGAGTAGCTCAATCATGTATCCATGAAAATAAAAAAATAAAAAAGGTAAGACAATAAGCAGCCTATATATAAATAAATGTGGACAGGTCTGTAATCTACATACCTGCTCACAAAGCACTTGTAATCTTTCAAGCGCAATTCCTCCCTCCTTTTTAGTCACAACTGCAGTTCCTAACTACAACTCAATCCAAGCACAACACCAACATAAGTTTAACATTTCATGTGACAAACAATGAAACCCCTAACAAAGAGATGAATATGTTATCTGCATTATACAACCAAACAAAGAGATGAAATCCTTTCTAGCACTATGACCCGAAATTGGTCATTTTATTTGTAAATGAGAAAATGAATAAACGTGAAGGTCGACCACCTTGATAACTAGGCGCTTGACTACGTTTTTGTCTTTAATGAAAGCTCGATCACTGTCTTGTTCCATGTCTGGTTGATACCCACGGAGGTGGTCGGCGGTGGCAACAGGGAGGAAAGGCTAGTGACAGAATAGGGTTTTGGTATAGTGCAAAAGTGGTTGTTGCTCAGAGGACAATACTCTACTACTAGTAGTAAAGTGAGGGCCATGTAAGATCAAACGAATTACGAGGTAATTTAGCAACTCCTAGTCTCCGGCCTATACTACCGGCGTGAATATCAGTAGTACTGATTCTAGGAACCTGAATCTACTCGGTCAATCCTGCCATACTCTTCTAACGATTGAACTTGAAAGTCTTGAACGAGTCTTATAATAAGGTAAATACTAGTTTAAGTTATTTTGCATAACTTTAATTACATAATGTTTATCTAATAACTTATTTTCAGTTTCTCCCATTATACCGTATTTGGGTTATAGCAAGGACCTTTTCTAATCAAACAGAAAAACTAGACCCGAGCTAATTGATTGGTAGCACAGATTGAACTTCACTCTCGCTCTTTCATTTTAAGTTTTTAACAGAAGAAATCATAGATCGTTTCATTTACTCACAATCATGTTGATGATATGCAGGCAATTCAACCGTTCTTCTAACAATTTTCATGTATAGCTTGTGCTATATTTATACAATCGTCGTAACAGTTTTCTAAAAGAATTTTTTTTTCACACTGGAAGTATTTCTCAATTCATTCTTATCACTAATTTTACCGTTCTCAATGGGTTTATGGTTTGTGTGGCTTTTATATGTTAAACTACGAGAGCATTAAGCTTCAGCCATTAGCGATCCTACCATTTCCTTCTCTTTCCCTCTGCTCAGCAATTAGTTAGAGGATTGGATGCAAAATTTGTTTCTATATATATACATGGTTAAGGATATAAAATCAAATAAATTTGCACGGTGTTGTATGTCTTGAACAGTTTTCACTTTCAGACTTCAGAGGGTGGATAGACATCATTGGCGATGTTGATTATGTATGTGTTTAGTCACCTTCAGCTTGATCTCTCTTGAAACCTTTTTAGTAAGCAGCAAATGGTTATCTCGAAGAGCTAGAGCTTCTAAAATGGGAACAAAGGTCGTGGACTAGTCGGTAGGGACAACAACGAAAAAAAAAACCATTTAGCACCTGCAGGGCTGCAGTGATGGTTTTGTCATTGCAATCCTGATTAGGAGACCACCAAGCGCAGGTTTTGAACAAAATTTGTCATTTTTCTCCTAAAGAAAGGAATTGCAAATTACAGTCTTATCTTCATGAACTTATAACTAATGAGTTTGAACTTAATTGCCAAAAGGGAGAGTTTGAACTTCATTTTTAATACATAAGTGATTTTGATTGAACTTCATTTTTAATATATATATATATATATATATATATATATATATATATATATATATATAGTATATATANAGGAGGGTTAAACCCAAGCTAAGGTAAAGTGTAACAAAACGAAACCGATCAAATATATGAAGAAATTTATATAGGCATCAAGGAAGATGATGGCTGGATTATCAGTTTTGTCCACAATGAAGAAACTGATGTGACCCAAGTGAGTTCTCAGGTCTATACGTATTTAGTGGTTAAACGTACACATATACAGCACAACAGCTAAGTAACATTTTCTGGCATAAACACTTGCAGGTTCATATCATTGATGCACAGACTTTTGAAGGTGAAGCCATTGCGAAAATTACATTGCCACAACGGGTGCCCTATGGTTTTCATGGAAAAAAATTTCCAATGCCAGCTCGTCGATATTAGACTTGTTAATGGTGTCTTCCGAGAACCGAACTTTTGTAGTTGCTAACTTGCTATAGTCTCTGTAACAATGAATTTTCTCCGTGTCATACCAGAACAACTGATATAAAGTTTCAATTACAACATTTTAGAGCATAGTTAGCATCTTCTTTCTATTGTCAATGAGAATAAGTTGACGATGAAAACCAAAACGACCACATTCTATAGTTCAAAACACAACAGCAAACATTACTGACTATTAGCTGGATTTCAACGGTGCGACTTGGGTTGGAACAATGTCAGCGACTTAGACTGCGGGGAATATCAGCAGAGAAATGGAATCACTGCAACTACATTAACCATACTAAACAAGAAGAATTCCTACACAAAATTTATCGTTTGAACCTCGTACTACTCAAAGATTCCAAATTCACTGTTCCAAACTTTTGAAAAGAATAGCACATTGTTATTCCTATTTCAGCAAATCTCCATTTTCCAAATTTCACCAGCTTTCTTATAGTATCGAGTGACTTTAACAACACGACCAAATACGAAAGGGAAAAAGCAGAGGCTGTTTTCAGGCGCTCTTTGGCTTTTCTGCACCATATTTTGATCGGCCTCTTCTTCGGTTTGGAAGTCCAAGCAAATCCTTAACTCCTCTGATACAGTGGAATTTCACACCAGGCAAATCTTTCACTCTGCCCCCTCTTATTAAGACCATAGAATGTTCCTGCAAATTATGACCTTCACCTGGAATGTACGAAAATACATCATTTCGATTGCTCAGCCTTACTTTGGCTACCTTACGCAGAGCTGAATTTGGCTTCTTGGGTGTTCTTGTAAAAACTCGCAGGCATACTCCTTGCTTTTGGGGGCATTTATCCAAAGCTCGATTACGGTTCGTGCGACTTTTCTCAGTTCTATTATGACGAATCAATTGATTTAATGTGGGTGACATGAGCATTCTGTCAATAATGAAACTGTTATCTTCACTTATAACCTATGCAAGAAATACATGAGTTACATACAAGTGGATATGTACTAAATACAAGGCTTAGAAAACTGCATTTTACCTCTCGCCCAGTGAGGATGGCTAGATCATCTAAACTGGCTCTCCTATTTTCCCCAATACCGGTATCTTTGAGGAAAGAAACCTGAGGATAATCCACTAGTTACAACAGTGCATGTTGACAAGAAAATATTCAAGACTTAAGAAAACATCAAACAAACATGTCACATTATAACACATCTACATTGTGCTCTCGTGTGTCTGGCTTCAAGGACAAGGTGATAGTGATATATAGGTGACCTAAAGGAAGAACTACCTAAGTCCTAAGCTACATATGAAAAAAAATATAAAAATTCATCTCTTTGGAAGCTAAGAAATATATATATTTTTTGTTATTTTGTTCCCATATACACAAACCGACTGTCTGCACTTCGATTACACTCCTACTCAACTAATGCATCACCCATTTACTAATCACCGGTTTATGTGTTTTTATCAAGGTGGAGGAATCGATCAGCTTGTGTGTATTTGGTTTTAGTCTGTATATGCTTTACAATAACAACATAGTTTAGGTGTCTTAATTTCGGATTTGGTGGATCAAGGGAAACTAGGGGACTTACACGTCTTTGATTATGTAGACGAAAGCAGGTTTAGGCGCTTACCCAGCTGTGGCTAATACGCATGTACTGTGATCATGTATTTTCTTAAAGCTTATTTCTGTAGTG
This sequence comes from Fragaria vesca subsp. vesca, assembly GCF_000184155.1. NCBI lineage: Eukaryota > Viridiplantae > Streptophyta > Magnoliopsida > Rosales > Rosaceae > Fragaria > Fragaria vesca. Next base: position 16,933,259 of record NC_020497.1, read on the forward strand.
ACTCTAGTTTGGGAACCAATAATTAAGCTAGTGGGATGGGTTGTTCAGAAACATTTTCTATATGGTAAGCTTTACAGATATTTGCTACATAAATGTACACATTTACTTATGTCTCAAAAGGTCACACTCCTCTCATGTTAGAAAGACTATATTAAGAATACAAATTTCGTGAGCTATGGACGGAGTTTCAATCAATTGGGAAAACTAACTTACCCTAGCATCTATGGAGTGGCAACCTTCTGTGAGTGTTGCCTGGGTCAAGACAGCTGCAGAGGTTGTACCTGCAGTCAGATCATTTACATCTCTTCATGAGGGTATGCAAAGTACAAGAAGAAACAGCATTTATTCTTCCAAGATAATACAGTAGACCTTTTACCACAAGTCCACAACTTTCAAGTTTGATGGATTAGCAATTGAAAAGGTAAGATCATGCCACCACCAATTCATGTTTTGAGCATAAAATGTAACTTTAACAATTTGATGTCGAAAGTGGTTTGATGCAGCTTATTATTGGACGTATCAAGAAAAATGACTTCCTTATTTTATTGAACACCACCAAGACATTATATTAGAGTGTGTATCTAAATTTCAAGTTTTCATTTCAAATCATGTGGCAGTAACACTAGTAGCAAGTAAATGGAAATGATGAAGCTAACATTAAGTTGAGATAAAAGTACCATCTCCTCCAGCAGTATTAGCAGCTCCGGCGAACTGTTCCGCAAGTGTCTTACTGACATTCTTAACAGTAACACCATCCTGAATCAACCAAAAGACACAACAAAAAAAAAAAAATACAACAACAAATCAATGCATTCAAATCATGAATCAACCTTTATCCGCAATTTCCGATTACATCACACAATGAAGCTGCCTGTAATGCAATAAATCAAATACCTTTGATCCCATCGTAACTCTGAAGGCCTCCCCAAGCTCAGAGACACGTCGCACCAGAGCGCCCATGGTAAACCTGGCAGCCTCCGCAGCCTCAAGCAAGGCGGCGCGTGGCCCAATCTCCAAGGTGAGATCTTGCGCCGCATAGCTCCTATTGCATACAACCCTACCGCAGACCTTGCAATCACCCAAAGAAAAGTAAGGTTCTATAACAAAGTGACAAGCTTGCAAGAAATGAAATTTAGAAAAGGAGACTGGAGAAGTTACCAGCTTCTTGGAAGTAGATGAGGCCAAGGAGGAAGCTAAGTTTGAAGCGATTCGATACATGGCCACCGGAAGTTGCAGTTAGTGTGAGACTGACTGAAACAGACCAAAGAGAGACTGAGATTTTGGGGGTTTAGTGTTCGTTAATAATTGTTGGCCTGTGAGGTTTGGGCTCAGCTCTCTTCTGTGAGGTTTGGGCCTGTGTTTGCTTGGTTTGGCCAAAGGTTAGCAACAAGGTTTCGCGGTGTAGTTGGTTATCACGTCAGTCTTTAACACACTTATTTTTTACGACTCTCTTAGACAGGCTTATTTTTTATGATAGTCCTGCACTCTCTAAACATGACTTATGCTATATTAATCTCTTACCCATGTTTGATAATGCTTAAGACTAAGCTCTTCTAGTGAGGACCTTTAAATTGAGGCCTTTTCGGTTTATGGTTTAATAGACCCAATTTTCGATCACATTTTGACATCTTATCTGTTCAGTTTTTAGGTTTATATGAGTAGATCATTTCTATAAATTTTTACTCAAATTGGTGTTCGTTAAGATAACAAATTAGATCAAATTAATAGAAGAACCAAATTTGTCAAATATGAACCGTTCAAGTTCATAATTGATAAATCACACTTATGAATGTCTTAACAATTTTCAATATAGCTAAAAATTTGAAAAAATGATCTACTCATAAATACCTATAAACTGAACGGTCAAGATGTAGATAAAAGATCGAAAGGTGGGATAAGCTGAAAAGTCCTCACCAAATCCTCAACTTAAGAGTTCTCATTAAAAAGGCTTCATAAGACTAAAGACTAAAGGGCAGAATAAGCACAATAGTCTTATCCCATGTTTGTGATGTACTGGACTAGATCAATTTTGAATACCACAATATTCTTTCTATTTTAACAAACTATTATCCAATATTAAGAGATTTGAAAACTTCAACATGAAGCTCCAGTTCATACAACTTCAGCAACCTTTTTTTTTTGGGTCTGATACTTCAGCAACCTTGAAAATTAAAAAAATACATACAAGATAATCAAAATATTAACGATGCATAATAGCAATAAACTTATTCACTAGTTTTGTCTGGATCAAAGCCTCAAAACTACTAAAAATAAACATAATAATATTTTTCTCCCGGACTGAGCATCCTTTTTTCTGGTGACTTTTCTTTATTCATCTCTTCCATGTTCAGTTTCCCTGTTGATGACAAAAACCAGTTAGACTCCAAGTTTGCAATGTCAGAGCCATATATGCAATATAAAAGCATGCCTATAGTTGCAAAGAAATTATCAATTAAAGAGCAATTGCTAAACGTAAAAGAAACTTACAATCCAACAGTGCAACCAAGTATTTTGTTGTTGCCGCCATTAAGGGTAATGACTTTATTTGAGAGTGGTTGAGCAACAAACGGTTCATCAGCAGAGGTAGGAGCTTGCAATATGAATTTGTGGCAATGAAGCTTATAACTCTCATCATCTGATTCCTCCCAAAGCAAAGCAAACCTTTGCGTTCCAATTTCGAACATGCGTGGTAGGTAGTATATATAACCGCGCTCCCAATCCCCATAAGCCCAGTCTGGGATAACCGGAAGTGCCTCATCAAGGCCCTTAACTGGTTCATCGAGCCATTGACGCCGGCAAATATCAAAAACCCACACACCAGGCTTGTCCCTCTTCCATTCAATGGGATGTCTCGAGCCATACGCTATTAAGTAGGAGTCTCCGGAAAGCACTACTCCAGTGGCCCAGTCACCCCAGAAATTTTTGAAGATGCAATCCCACTTTTTGTCTTCCATATCATAACTAAACAAATAATGCTGGAAATTAGGGTAGCCTCCGCGGGAATAGGCATAAATCTTGTTCTTAGAAATAGCAAGCGGCTGTGGGGAATGGCTATATTCATCAATGATTTTAGGCAGGTCAGTGTGGATGACACCAAAGCGGAGAGCAGGATCGATAACGTGAGACTGAGGTCCCAAGCCATAGATCAAACCGTCTTTGCTGGAAGCAAGATGCTGATTGCAAAGAAACCGACGGAAGGGCTGGCGGCGCCACCGCGGCCTCCTCTCTTGCAAGTTCAAGTACTCGTATTCCCTGACGGGTTCCCCAACAGGTACCGGACAGGTAGGTTTATTCAAATTGATTTTAGTACCACCGATGAGGTATAATTTGGAGTTGAGGACCACAAGGCTGGCTAAAAAACGCTGGTAACCTAACTCGGGAAAATCAAGTTGACGGAAGACTATCTCATCATCATCTTCTTGCTGTTGTTCCTGGCGTTTATCCTCGATTACAAACCATATCGACGATTTGCCCTCGCGAACCCTAATGTGTAAGGGTCTGTCCCTCGTTGTGGTTATCATTCTCCGACTGCAATGGTATCAGATTATCAACCCTAGATTTTTCTCTTTCTGCTGCTATTATGTACAAGCATACCAGGCTCCCTCGATTTCTCTCCTTGTTTTCCTATGGATTAGCTATAAACCTTTTATTAGTTTTCCCTTTTCCTTCCACTCGGCCTAAAATGTTGCTACATTTAATTTGATCCTCTACTATCAGGCCCCAAAATCTTTAGCCTTCCTTTCTCAGTGCAAGTTACGCACAATTATGCTCACATCTGCTGTATTAAAGTAAATGTAAATTAGATAACAAAATCAAATAAAACGGCAAACAATATATATTTCAGATTCAATGTTTTTTTTTTGAGAAGATATTTCAGATTCAATGTAATGCATGTAAAGGTTGGAGAATCAGCTCCCATCCGTAGCTTAACACATTGAATGCTTTTGTAGGTACTTACCCGTTGAGATGAGGTAAACTAGAAAATGTGATAAAGAATTGAGAACCAATTTATTGCCAATTCCTCGCCATAGTTTGCCATTGACACTAACTAGGGTTCATCATGCTTCCCTATGTTTGCATCGGTAACTTTAACAAATGTATATTCGGATGGAGAAGCATACTCTCCACATGTGCTGCCCAGCAATCAAAAGTCCATAATTAATCACAAATCACAAGTCCAGCCATCATTCAAAAGAAAAATTGTATTTGATAGGACATCAACAAATTTACTCGTAATATCAAACACCCACACACCAGGCTTCTCCCTAAAGTCTTCAATGCGGTGCCTTGACCCGTACGCTATTAAGTACGAGTCTCCGGATCGAAATCACCATTCCAGTTGCCCAATCACCCCAGAAATGTTTATAGAGGCAGTCCCACTTTTTCTCTTTCATATCATAACTAAACAAATAGTGCTGGCAATTAGGGGTGATACCTCCGTGGGAATAAGCATAAATCTTGTTGTTAGAAATAGCAAGCGGTTGTGGGACGTGACCATCAATGATTTTAGGCAGCGGTTCAGTAGCGACGACACCACCTCTGAGGCTAGAAGGATTCATTATGTAAGATTGATGTCCAAAGCCATAAATCAAACGGATGCAAATTTGCTCCCCAACCAAACTTACCCACCCTCATACCCACCCATGTAGATGAATGTCATGTGTCTTATGTAGTTAACTATGGTTAGAGTGATTAAAGGATAAGACACATAGCATTCATCTACATGGGTGGGTATGAGGGTGGGTAAGTTTGGATGGGGAGCAAATTTGCATCCTAAATGAAACCATCTTTGGAGGAAGCCATATGCTGAGTGTAATTGTGATATTGACCAAAGGACTGGCGACGCCAACGCAACCTCCTTTCTTGCAAATCCAAGAACTCGTATTCCCTGGCCGGTTCCGGGTGAAAGAACTGAATTTCCCCTTCCGGTACCTGACGGTAATTAATTTTAACACCACCGAGGAGGTATTTGGAGTTGATGAAGTCGACGGAATTTAACTGCATGGGCAGCGATGGTAATTTAACTGCGGAAGATCAAGTCGACGGAAGATTATATCATCAACAGCAGCCTCATCAGATCCAATTTTGGCCTTCTCAGATTCTTCTTGCTGGTGTTGTTGCTGGCGTCCATCCTCGATTACAAACCATAACGACGAATCGCCCTCGCAAACCTGAACGTAAAAGGGCTTGTCCCTCGCATTCTTATCCCTTGTGATTGCCACCGTTGTCTCTTTGATTCCCATTCTTTAACCTTTTTTTTTCCCGATGAACCTGTTTGACCAAAAGCAATATTAACATGTAAATTGCAAATTTCCAAAACCTACATCTTCAAAGTCTTCATCGACACAAAAGAGAATAGTGCGCACACAAGTAACGAAATAGCCAATTAGCCGAATACAAAATCGAAAAACAGAGACTGATGCATGAGATTAAAGCCAAATCAAATTCACAACAACACTATCAGAGCAATCTAGAAGATCAACAGCAAACATCTGAAGCTAATCAATATGAAATTGTGAGAAAATAACAAAAGGGAAAGAGAAATCGGAACTGGAGGAAGCGCTAAACCTTAGAGACAGAGGAGAACCTATCACATGCGATGGAGGCGTATTGAGGTGTATAGAAACTTATAGATGATATTCCCTTAACTTAGCCTAATGTTTTTATTTTTTCGGCAAATGCATTTTACACATGCACATTGTCCTTTTCTTGCTATGTGTGTCAAATGTAGCACATATTAGTTCTTTTCACAATGAGCACCCAGATTGATAAAAAGACAAGGAAGGCAATATAGTGGCTAAAGATAACAGGAAAAGAAAATATCAATACCTTTTGAGTTTTGACACCATAATTTATTTGCAGTCGAACTAAAGTATGGCTGATAATTCAAGCATCTGACTGCTAAATCCAAATCATCACCACATTGGTCCAGTGCTTTCTCCAGAAGCAGGATATTGATACAATACATAATAATTCAATTTATAGTGTTAACTAGAAAGGTATGACACAGATCGACAGGAACCAAAACTGAAGGATGAAAATCTGTGAATAGAAAAGCAAAGAAGCACATCTGCACATATACACAGAAAAAATGACATGTGATTTTCTAAATTATCATAGCGCTACCTCCTCCTCAAAAACTCAAAATACGTGGCAATCAGTCACAGAAGAAAGAAAAAGAAATTTATTCAACACAATCACAGTCTCCCTTTCTCAAGCTGCAAATCACTTCACGTAAACACAAGATCGATAATCAAAATACTAACGATACAAAATAGTTATAAACTTATTCACTGGTTTTGTCTGGATCAAAGCCTCAAAACTACTAAAAAGAAACATAATAATAATAATATTGATCATCCTTTGAAGCGGCCGCTTTCTGGTGACTTTTCTTTATTCTTCTCTTCCTTGTTCAGATTCCCTGTTAATGACAATAAGCAGTCAGACTCCAAGTTTGCAATGTCAGAGCCAGCTAGATATGCAACCTAAAAGCCTATAGTTGCAGAAGCTATGAGATACTTATCAATCAAAGAGCAATAGCTAAAGGTAAAAGAAACTTACAATCCAACAGTGCAACCGAGTATTTTGTTGTTGCCGCCATTGAGAGTCTTGACTTTATTTGAGAGTTGTCGAGCAACAAAGGGTTGATCCGTGGAGGTAGGCGCCTGCAATGTGAATTTGTGGCAATGAAGCGTATAACTCTCATTATAACTCTCATCATCTGATTCCTCCCAAATCAGAGCAAACCTGTGCTTTCCAATCTCGAACAAGCGTGGTAGGTAGTACACGTGAACGTATCCCAATTCCTCATAGACCCAGTCTGGGATAACCGGAAGTGCCTCATCAAGGCCCTTAACTGGTTCATCAAGCCATTGACGCCGGTGAATATCAAAAACCCATACACCAGGCCTGTCCTTCTTCCATTCAATGGGATGTCTTGAGCCATATGCTATTAAGTAGGAGTCTCCGGAAAGCACTACTCCAGTGGCCCAGTCACCCCAGAAATTTTTAAAGATGCACTCCCACGTTTTCTCTTCCATATCATAACTAAACAAATAATGCTGGAGATTAGGGTAGACACCTCCGCGGGAATAGGCATAAATCTTGTTCTTAGAAATAGCAAGCGGCTGTGGGGAATGACCATATTCTCCAGGGATTTTAGGCAGGTCAGTGTGGATGACACCAAAGCGGAGAGCAGGATCGATAACGTGAGATTGAGGTCCCAAGCCATAGATCAAACCGTCTTTGCAGGAAGCAAGGTGCTGAGTGTAAAGAAATCGACGAAAGGGCTGGCGGCGCCACCGCAGCCTCCTCTCTTGCAAGTTCAAGTACTCGTATTCCCTGACGGGTTCCCCAACAGGTACCGGACAGGTAGGTTTATTCAAATTGATTTTAGTACCACCGATCAGGTACAATTTGGAGTTGAGGACCACAAGGCTGTCAAGAAAGCGCTGGTAACCTAACTGGGGAAGATCAAGTCGACGGAAGATTATTTCATCATCTTCTTCTCGTTGTTGTTCCTTGCGTTTATCCTCGATTACAAACCATACCGACGAATCACCCTCGCCAATCCGAAGGTACAAGGGCCTGTCCTTTGCGTTCTTGTCGCTTGTGATCGCAGTCGTTGTCTCTCTGATTCCCATTCTCTCGAGACCGCACAGGTATCAACCCTAAATTTCTCTAGATTTCTGATCTCTTTCTGTTGCTATGCTATTCCCTTTATCGACCTATATATATAAATGTTTCTCCCTCTATCTCTCTCCTTGTTTTCCTTAGGAATACCTATGTACAAAGTACAAACCGACCTTTTCGTTATTTCCAAAACTAAAATAACGTTTTTCCTTTTCCTACCACCACTCACCCAAAATCTTTGCTATCCTTATCGAATCAGACCTCCAATAGTTGATTTGTTTTCCTTCTTTCACACAGGTATTAATTTATTTACAAAAATTTTTGTAAAGAAATTACAGAGAATATATCAAATTGAAAACAATAATATCTTTCCCGATTCAATGTAAATGTTGGAAAGTCATTAATTGTTAATTGTAGACGTATAATTAACAAGATACAACTATCTTAAAAAGATATATAACTTAATTACCCACATATCTCATATCTTCAAGAGAAATTTTAAATACACACCCCTAATATCTTAATACACACCTCTTACTTAATACACCACTTATCAAGTTTTTTATTTTAGTATTATACTTAATACACATCTCAAACTGCCTAAAATGCCCTTAATTTATGAAATATTCTATTATTTAATATAATTAATACATATTTGCTATTTGGTACCTCTTTTTACATATTATTTCATCTAATTTTTGCTAGAAATTTTTGGTTATCATCGTTCAATTTATAATAAAATGATTATTGTTATATCCGAACTCCAAATCACCAATACAAGTTTTCAAAATTCACAAGC
>NC_020497.1:16942566-16944349 GCF_000184155.1 Fragaria vesca subsp. vesca
TATATATATATATATATATATATATATATGAAGAGTAGATTTGCTACTACATTGAGATATGTTAAGGGTAATTTGTTACTACTGTTCAGATCTGTTTGAAGAGTAAATTGGTGCTACTGTTAAATCTGTTGGAAAGGTAAATTTGCTACTAATAGAGATTTGTGTGAATGATAAATAGGCTGATGAGTGGTAGCAGTCGATAGTAGCAACCTCCTCCTGGTCGACAGTAGCAGGCTTGTCCTAATATACAGTAGTAGCCTCGTCCTGAAAACCTGCTATTAAATTTGATGAGCCACTACTACACGTACTGAAAATTGTTGCTACTACATTTTTTAAGCCACTGAAAACTTGTTACTGCACTTACTAAAGCTACTACTACACTAGCTGAACCACTAATCCCCTTCTACCACATTTGTTGGAAGTGTAGTAGCAGCTAACTTTCCAACAAAACATGCTATTACATTAACTAAGCTACTGAAAACTTGTTAATATATACTTACTGAAATTGTTACTACATTAGCTGAACCACTAAAAATTTGCTACTGCATTTATTGGAAGTGTAGTAGCTACAATATTCTAGCAAGTGTAGTAGCAGCTAAAGCAATACATGGTAGGATCTGATTTAATTTGATTTAATTTGTATAAGGTTAGTTAGATAATTAAACCATAACACATTGCAAATAGAAAAGAATTTGTTCTTATTTGTTAAAAATTATCCTTATTTGTTTAAATAAAATGTAGATTGATGTATTTGTGTTTCAAATCTTTTTGAAGGGGGTATGTGTGGTTTGCTATTATAATTAAAGGTCAAACGTTTGAAGAACAACTCAACAATCAATTTAATGTTGTTTATCGAAAAAACAATCAATTTAACACTATCCACTCCTTGTTTGTAAAACATGATTAAAATGGCATAAGAGACATTGTTTGAGTCTTTGTGCTGATTGACCGATGATCGTAAGGATGGCATAGACAGTGAAAACATATATAAGAGGTATGATGGGAGGAACGATGCAAATAGAAGCAAACACTGAGCTTAAAAATTCCAGAAACTACTCATGACATTGATATATAACAATGCAAATAAAGGAACAGAAAATAATTAATGAAAATAATGACCTTGAGAAGGAGAGCATGCTGAAGATGAGGAATCTTGCTCTGCTCTTACCGAAGACACACTTCTTCTACAACAATGGGAATTGCTTTGCTTATTTTGTACCTAGTTAATGCATAAAAAACCAGTGTTAATGAATAAGGTAGAAAAAGAAAACGAACATTACAGAGTCAAACACTGAAGCTTAGAGAACAATGAAGGGGTTTGACCTACCTTAATTAGTGGAGGCACAAGTCATGTGGAGTGAAGGTGAGTTCTGCAGACTACTGCAGGGTCGCCATTGTTGGTGTATGTGCGTGAAGTTGGAAACAATTGCCCTATTTTTTCTGTGGTGATCGAAGTGGGTGATCACCTTTACACCTTATCTGTTTCCTTGTTTGTTTGGACAGGACAAAACACCTGTATGCCTTGTTGCTCTTGACCTTTTCCTCTCTTTCAATGTCCAAAAGAAGAAGTCAAATATCGCAAACCCGTTGTTTTTATTTGGGCTAATGATAAAAAAAGTACATTTAGAAGTAACAAATGATAAAACTGTTAATAAATGTTCACTGATGATAAAACAGTACACCTATTTAAATCCTTAAAGCGTTGCCCTTAAGAATGAAAAGAATTACGAACACTGCCACTGAGCAAAACGCTCTCTCCATCATAACGCCTCTCTCTCTCTCT
>NC_020497.1:16944369-16951029 GCF_000184155.1 Fragaria vesca subsp. vesca
TACTCTACTACTACCTCTCTCTCTCTCTCTCTCTCTCTCTCTCTCTCTCTCTCTCTCTCTCTCTCTCTCTCATCTGGATCCAGGTCTAGTTGAGTCCAGTAGCTTTGCCGTCAATGAGCCCTGCCAGCTGCCGTCAACTCTTCTAGGTCGACTAGGCCATGGAGAACGTGAAACAAGGCTCGACGGCGATTGGGCTCTAATCTCACCGAAACAATTTCAACGTCGGCGACCTCCGACTCCGAGCAGATTTGTTATAGAATCAAATCGATGAGATCATCGATGAGTTCAACATCGAAACTTCACCCTGAGAAACTCATTTCCGACAAGGACACTGCCAACAACTCACCCTGTGGCCACTTTGACTTTGGCTTCCATCTTTTTTCTCTGGCTCTGAAAACTAATGGTGTCTAGTGTGTCAGATATTTGCCCATGTTGTTCTTTTGCATCAGTTTTGTGCTTAATTGTGACTAAAAGGTTTGGTCTTGGCTGTGATTTCTGAGTTCTGAAGCTTTTGTGTGTGTTGCTTCAATTTCTTGTAGTTGTTTGTGTTTCTGGTTTGCTTCAGAGGTTTGTGTCTGATGAGAACATTTTTTCTTTTTAAATGTTTGTTGATCTTGTTCTGGCAAATGCTAATGTTTGTGTTTGTGAACATATGGTGGTATTTAATTAAAGTTCTGTAAATTTTCGTGATGAAATTAAAGAGTGTGAATGTGTTGGTATTTTATTTGTGAATGTGTTTGTGAACAGATGGTGAATGTGTGAATGTGTTTGTGAACAGATGGTGGTATTTTATTTTTCAATTGTGAATGTGTTCAGTTTGTTAAGGTACATCTGGGTGAGTTTGGTTGAAATCTTTTGGTATTTGAGTTCAGTGAGTTTGGAAAGAATTCGTTTGGTTGAGGAAGAATGTATAGTGAAGTAAAGCTAAAGTTGCGTAGCTGAGTTTGGAAAGAATTAGAAGGGTTTAGGAAAAAGCTTAAATGTGCTGAAGCAGTTTATGTAGCATCCAAAACAACAGGCAGTCCAGAAGGAACAAGACCCACCAATAAAACTGGCTTCCTTGGTCTTTGTGGGGCAAAGGTTGATAGTATAGAGTACTACACTGAGAAGATTAATGAAACAATCCCAAAATTGGAAGCTAAACAGAAAATCACTCTTAGAGTGAAGCAGCTAAATACTGCTTTAGTTTTCTTCACTAATAGGGTGACTGCAGCTTCTGCAGCACAGACTCTACATGCCCGAATGGTTGACACATGGATAGTCATGGCTGCTCTTGAACCTCATCAAGTACTTTGGCCTAATCTGAAAATCAAGTTTTTTCGAGAGGCAAGTGCGGCAGTATGTTGTGTATATCATTGTGGCTTTGACCGTAGTGTTTTATATGATCCCAATTAAATTCATCTCTCCAGTCACAACTTTGGATAATCTGGTAAAATTTATCCCATTTATCAAGCCAGTTGCGAATCAATCTGGATAGCTACTCAAATAACTTGACAACTGATTATTTACAGCGCTGCACTGCAACAATAGACTGACTATGTAACTACCTAAATAACTGCAATGTAATTACCATGTAGCTATCCAAGTTCATGACATGGAAATGTAACTGTTAAAATGCATATGTGTCTATCCATGTAACTATTGAAAGCCATGTAACTAGAAATGTAACTACCTTTTTATATGACATGGACATGTTGCTGCAACTGTTAAAATATATTTGTAGCTGTAAACAAAAATGATATCCTTTAGGGTATGTAACTGATTATTTGCAGCGTGCCGCTGCACCGCTATACCTAATCTGAAAAGATTACAAGTTACAATAAAATTCATAGTGAACACATTTTTCTTCCTTACAACGAAGACATCTCCACTTTCTTCCTTATTTTTTGTTTAGTCTCACTCTGGTACTATTCTTCACAAACCTTTTTCTTCCTCTTTGACATTTCTTCTCCTTATGTCCTTACTTAGAGACTGGGAGGATACAAAAACAAAACATATGATAAAACGAGCATCTATGCAAGGAACAAAAAATGAGTTAGCTAGAGTACTCTATTGATATATGACGCTGAGTCAATTACATAATAAAATGAGTTAGCTAGATTAATTTAGTTACACAAGTCATTTACATAATAATTGCAGCGTGCCGCTGCACCACGACAACAAGCATAAGCAACTGACCTTGTAACTACTTAGGTAACTATCATGTAACTACTCAAGTATATATGATTATGTAACCTCAAGTATAACTGAGCATGTAAGTGATCGATTAGCAATGTAACTAAGTAGACATGTAAATTTCCATATAATTGATCATGTAATTGGCTAAATAATTGCATGCAATCATGTAATTAACTAGCTATGTAACTAGCTTGGTAACTGACAATGTAACTATGCGGTCATGTAAGTGGCTATGTAACTAGCTTGGTAACTGACAATGTAACTATGCGGTCATGTAAGTGGCTAAGTAACACGTAACCGTCAATGTAACTAGTTATGCAACTGGCAATGTAACTAAACGGTCCATGTAACTGACAATGTAACTATCTATGTAACTATCAATGTAACTATTCATGTAACTATCCATATAACTATCTATCTATGTAATTATCCATCTATCTACATTAACCTACCTATGTAACTATGCATGTAACTATCCATGTAACTACAGATTGATAGTTACCTGGGTAGTTACATATATGCTACACTTATGTACCTGCCTATGTAACTATGCATGTAACTATCCATGTAATTATCAATCCATGTAACTATCCATGTAACTATCCATCTATGTAATTATCCATCTATCTACATTAACCTACCTATGTAACTATCCATGTAACTACAGATTGATAGTTACCTGGGTAGTTACATACATGCTACACTTATGTACCTACCTATGTAACTATGCATGTAACTATCATGTAACTATGCATGTAACTATCATGTAACTATGCATGTAACTATCATGTAACTATGTAACTACCAATGTAACTATGTATGTAACTATCCACATAACTATGCATGTAACTATTCATCTATGTAACTGTCTATCCATCTAATTATCCATGTAACTATTCATCTATGTAACTATCCATCCATCTAATTATCCATGTAACTATGCATGTAACTATCTACGTAACTACATATTGATAGTTATCTAGGTACCCTCTATCCATCCATATAATTATCCATGTAACTATCTATGTAAATACATATTGATAGTTATCTATGTAACCCTAAACTACATATTGATAGTTATCTGGGTAGTTACATACATGCTACACTTGTGGAGGTGTCTATGTAACTATGCATGTAACTATCAATGTAACTATGCATGTAACTATTAATGTAACTATCCATCTATGTAACTATCCATCCATGTAATTATCCATGTAACTATCCATGTAACTACATATTGATAGTTACCTGGGTAGTTACATACATGCTACACTTGTGGAGGTGCCCATGTAACTATGCATGTAGCTATCAATGTAACTGTCTATGTAACTATCCATCTATGTAACTATCAATGTAACTATGTATGTAATTATCTATCTATGTAACTATCCATGTAACTACAGATTGATAGTTACCTGGGTAGTTACATACATGACGGACATAAGAATGTAACTATCAATATAACTATCTATCTATGTAACTATCCATGTAACTATGCATGTAACAATCCATGTAATTATGCATATAACTATGAATGTAACTGTTCATCTATGTAACTATGCATGTAACTACAGATTGATAGTTACCTAGGTAGTTACATGTATGCTACACTTGTGTACCTATCTATGTAACAATCCATCTATGTAACTATGCATGTAACTATCCATCTATGTAACTATCCACTTTCAGAAATCATGTCTAATTTACCGCTCAAACTTGTTCTCATTTTCTTGTAAGGAGGATACGGTAATAGAACAATAATTTGCACATACATCACACAATGCAAGTCCGAGAATTCGATAATGACTTACTACATAAGCAAGGAAAAAATGAAATGAGCTGAAGGGTTACCTATTTCCAAGAAGCTTGTGCAGCCTAATAATCAAGTCCTCTTCCTGTTCAGACATGTCGCCTCTCTTGATGTTGGGTCTTAGATGGTTCACCCATCTCAGCTTGCAACTCTTGCCGCTCCGATTCAGCCCTACACCGAAAACCCATTATTCTCTGGATCATTAAGTACATAATGTGATTGATTTGGGTTACATTCATGCATATATACAATACAGAACTGCTTTGGAGGCTATTGAGGTCCAGTTCTTTGCACCATGAAGGGCAACAGCCTCGATTAGTTTCTCATCTTCGTTGGAAGTCCACTTCTGCAGACAGAATTTTCATAGATCATCATATGAATTGAAATAGACGGGATATATTTTCTAATATAATACGCTAAATCAAAAAACTAGCTACATGTAAAAATCTCAACAGAAACACTTTCTTTATCGAAGCAATGATGAACAGATTGACAATGAACACAGCAACAGAATCATACTAGTATAGATAATTCATGTCTATTCTTGGAATCCAAGAGTTGGTCCTAAATATTAAGGTCCAAGTCACACACAGAAAATTCTACCAAGATTCACCACAGTGATGAGTGCTATGGTTACTCACAACATTAATAACATGTAGTCAAGAAAATTTCTATCTAGAGCATTCTGAATAAAACCAAACACTACTACTAAACTCAGGAGAAGGAGTGAATTCTTTCACCCATGGTTTTGACATAGCACCCTGCCTTTCTCTTTGTTTAGTTTATTTCTTTTCAAAGATTGGTTGGCCCAACTAACGAGTACAAGATGAACTCTATTACTCCAAACTCAAAACACATGCACTTAATGTCTCTCTGGTGCTTCAGTCCCAGAAAAAAAATGTATGGAATCACAGCAACATAACCACAAGAAAACTAATCATGTCAGGGTTGCAGATATGAAGTAACATGCTATCACCTGTTACTCTAATAATGTCAGGTGAACTCATATCCGAAAAAGGCCACGTAACCACATAAGAGACAAAGAACGAAATCAAATTTCTATATTCAAGGATACATGGCTGGTTAATTGGTTTGATTTACAACATAATGGATAACTGTTTGATATTGTTCCTGCCTCAATTCTAAGCAACTTCATAAAAATTGGTTTAACTTTCATATCAAATGTGTACCACATCCATTAACAAAATGAGAAAAGTAGAGACAGTACTGAATCATAACTATATGCTACCATTAAGGGCTCAATAAAAAGGGAATCTCACCTTCGGGAATTAGAATAAGCACAAGATGGCAACAATTTTAAAACCACAACTAAATATCATAGCCATGAGGCAATCCAGCTCTTTCTTTTCCTGCATCATGCACCAGTTCACCTGCAGAGTGCAGAATAAAAGGGAAACCATCACATATACATTATCCCATTAGTTATTATTAGACCCTAAGGGATTGAACAAAAGAAAAACCTTCTGAATATAATCAGTCAATGAGTCATCCACCACCTACTGAGAAGATAACTGGGAGTAGAAAGCGGCACTTTCATCAAGCATTGCCTGCACAAAGTTTTCATAGTATGGTGTTGATATGTTTTTGCCAATTTCCATAAAGATACTCATGACATCTTGCAGCATCTTTGTATCAATCTGATTCCCATGACGCTCTTCACAAATCTGTAGCAAATATATGTCAAATACAGCTCCAAAGATGAGGCTTAAGTTATTAAACCATTTGAAGCAAATAAAATAAAACCAAAGACAATGCAGTTGCCTGTATGTTGAAGACCTAGAAGAAAAAGAGAATTATTTCTGACATCACCTCAGTTCATAATCCAAATCCATAACCCCAGATCTTCAAAACTCAACCAAACTCAAGTTCAATAAGGAGGTGAAGCGAAACTACAACAGGCTTCTTTACCTCATCAAGATGAAGCTACCGCCATCGGTCTCGATTGCAGCCGTGGCCGGAGTCGAAAAATTTTCCGGATATGCCGAGAAACATTCGAGCTTCGATTCTCTTTCACCGGAGCTCGTCACCCCCAAAGCCACAGACAAGACTGCAACGTTGAGAGGAAGCTATATTCACCGGTAGGACACCGTGAGAAAGGGCGCGTCGGGTTTTGGGGGTCGGGTTTTCAGATGAGACGCTCACTGATCTTAGAGAGATGGGGAAGACAGAAGGGTATAAGCATCAATAAAAAAATCTCAGATGGACTGTTATATTATTTAATAACTTTAGAGGTAACCATTTTATCATCTAATATGTTTTAGAGGTTACCTTTTTATCATGTGGAACAATTAACGATTTTTTTATTATTTAAATTTGTAAATTGTAGTTTTGTGTTATATATCCTTTTTATTTTCTATCTATAAGCATGCATATTTAGAATTAGAGTCGGATCAATTCAGATTCTATATGGGGAAGCGGCTCTGTTCGTTCTCTCGCACGTAGGACGCTCTGGTTCCTTCTTTTGCTGGCTTTTGTGTTGGGTTATTTGGTTTGGTTTCATCGTTTTGCGATGATGTGCTTGTTGATTCCGGCTTTGCAGTTAAGGGTGGCCCTCTGTGTGGATCCGGTGTCGACGGAGGCATCGGGGGCCTGGATTGGACGGTGTTTGATGTGCACAGGGAGGAGCTGGTGCGCCTTCCCCCCCCCCCCCC
>NC_020497.1:16951049-16952009 GCF_000184155.1 Fragaria vesca subsp. vesca
TTTTTTGTTTCTCTGGTTACTTGGTTACTTTGCTTATGTTGACCGTGCTTATGGGCTGCAACATAAAAATTACCTAGGATGCTTCAGTTTTTAGGTAGTTTTGCATGATTTGATTTTAATGTTTTGTCCGCGAGGGTGTTTCGTATTCATGTTGTAACATGATCTTTAGTTATTAATATATTCATAGCTAAAATCCATTTATCAAAAAATAAAACTATTGAAGACGTTGATTATCATTGCTAGCTCGATTATAAGTCTTAGTTTTTTTTTTTTCTTGAAGATTATAGTGGATGATTGATTCTCAAATTTGTATCAGGTTATTATTTTTCTGATTCTTGTGAAACGAACAGCAACACACAGCACACCAACGGAAATTATCCATTGGACTATTTGACTAGTCCTTGCGTCAGCCTTTTTCCATTTTCCTTTTTTAATTCTTTGTGAGATAGTGGACTGGGCTTTGCTTCAGTCCTTTTTCTTTTCTTTTTATAGTCCTCTTGTGAAACGACGCGACGCCGTTTGTGAAAAAGAAAGAAAAAAGCCTGCAACTCCATCTTCTTGGTTTTCCTCCCCGAATTTTTGCCCTTTTTCTGCCATTTTTGTCTAAGTCAAGCTATATCATCTCATGTAAACCAAAAACCCAATCTAGGCACTTGCCTAGACTCGCCCACGTTTGAATCCGCCTCTGCATGACGTTGTACTACTGTTAAAGGATGAACGATGAGAGAAAATTTCTTTGGTTTTTTTTTTTGAATTAATTTCTTTGATTTTTGGGTGAACGCCACTACAATTATGTATTTTTATGGTAGTCATAATGAATATATATATACAGATTTTTTCAGGTGCGGATGTCCGTATTTATTCTTACGGTGCGGATTTCCACTTTACACTCATTTTTCAATCGAATTTTCACATCTCCACCGTTTAGTCTTTAGATACCAATGTATAGATTATCTGTGC
>NC_020497.1:16952029-16963553 GCF_000184155.1 Fragaria vesca subsp. vesca
CTGCACCGTAAGAATAAATGCGAACATCCGCAACTGAAAATAGACTGTATATATATATATATATGTGTGTACATATATATGTATATATATGGTGGTGTGTGCGGGTATAGACCCACATTGAGGGAAAAATGGAGCTGATTTATAATATGTTTGACATGTTTAGTGATGGAGTCAAAATTTTATATTAAGTGGGGCACTCGCAACGTATCAAATATATATAGAAAAAGAAGAAGTCCAAACTTATTGAAAGAAAAAAATAATGCCCAAATTTTATCCAAGTTAAATTAGAATTTTATTAAAGTTTCTAAAAATATTTCAAAAATAATGTTAATCCTCAAAATACATATTACACACACACACACAAAAACAGAAAAGAAAACCCACCAAAACTACTTGTGGTCAAGTGTCTCGAACCAAAGACCTCTTAGTTGCTAAGCAAACTACACTATACTATGCTAAACAAGTAAGATGGTATAAAATTCATACTAGACACTAATAAACTTCAATGGGACACGGGACCGACTCGGTCCCAACGTGCCTCTCCGTCATTGGTCACGTTTTGTAAATGTGTGTATCAAGTATCATATGCAAGTATATACCGTATATTTTCCCATATATATGTATACACAATGGATTTTCAAACAAACAATTGACACAACATTTTCTCTTGCTCATTCATATGAATGAGAAGACTCCAAACACATGGTTTGCGAAAGTTGAATGCTAAACAATTTACTTATTAGTTTCATAAAATAAAAAACAAAAGAAAAAATATACGTATCTGCAATTGAATCATAGCTTTGGTAATTTGTCTTATTAGAGGTAATTACTCAACTTATGACAATTTACAAGTTTATGAACAAATTGTTGTCGATGTAATAACTAGGTTCAATTATATATAAATATGTAAAACAAATATGGTAAATTCATTGTCAATACTTAACTTTGGTTCCAATAACTTGTAATATTATCCAGTTTGTGATGAATAAGGATATGACATTCTTCTACGTACGTACCACAGACAACCCCAATTTACTTGGTCACTATCAGTTTCAAACTCGTTGACAATCGACAAATCAATTTTAAGCACCATTTCATTGTTCTTCTATTTCTTCAAGGAGTAGCAACTCAACATGATACCTGAGTTCTGACAAAACATATTCTATATACATGAAACATGACTAAAGTCATCGGCCGATAAGAAAGACAGAGTAGTCCGAAGGAGTTAAAGGTTATTCCCAGCATCTATCTCTTGCATAATTTCTCCACATTCGACAATGACTACGGGTACTTTTGGTTTTCCTAAAGTTGTTAAGACGTCCTCCATCTCAGAGAGCACCTTGAATCCTTCCACAACCTTGCCAAAAACAACGTGTTCCCTGGCAAAACAAGTCATATAGAGCGTGCATGTTAATATAATTAAAACATGAAACACTTATGTATATATATAACAGTAACCTAATGAATGCTAGCATTTGTTGGTACTTACCGATCGAGATGAGGTAAACTAGAAAACGTGATGAAAAACTGTGATCCAATTGCCAACTGCTCACCATGCATTGCCATTGACACTAAGTAGGGTTCAGCATGCTTCCCCATGTTTGCATCGGTAGTAACTTCAACAAATCTATCTCCGGATAGTGTAGCATACCCTCCACCTGTGCCTGTTAAACGATCAATTAAAGGTTCATAATCACAACTCACAAGTCCAGCCATGTCCTTTGAAGATATTGACAGAAAACGTTGTATCTGCTAAAAAAATAATAGTAATAATAATAACAAGAACTACTTAAAAATCATACCATCACCGGAGGTAAAGTCGCCACCCTACACACAGTGAGAAGAAAAAAAAAAAAAAAACAGAGAGAAGTGAGCAATTGTGTAAGAAAAATATACAAATAACTTGCCATAATCATTCAATATATAAGAGAAAAGAAATAAACATTTAAAAAGGACACATACTTGGGCTGCAAGTCCTTTATTGATGAGATGAAATTTCGATCCTTTATAGTGGAGGACTTGTCCTGGACTTCCAGGTTTGTTGAACCCTATATAACAACATTACAATACATCATACATAATCTTGTTACGGAAGAGAAACTATCACAAATAATCTGACCAAAACGTTTCGTCACAAACAAACATAAAGTTTCAAAACTACCTTTACAGAGATTCCTAAAATTTTCAGCTGTACCTGGCACCAGATGATCAAATAGCTGCACATGCATTTAAGATCAATCAGTTTATACCCTAAAAAGGTAACTCGAAGACGGCCGTATACCGATTTTACAATACCTCAATTATAATCCGTCCCTTGTTGGTTCCATCAATTCCTATCTCCAAATAGACTTGAGGTTTCTTCTGAAATATAATCACAGTAAAACATGATATGTATCAAAACCCAGAATTCTTCTAGTTGCCAAAACAACAATATTACATTAATGATACCAAAGGCAAGAAGAAAAATACTAATTAAAAAAAAAAAAACAAGCACAGATGACACACCCAATATATAAAAGAAAATCAACAAACAAACACTTACCTTGTCAATTTTCTTGTACGTATTCTCCTTTGCATCCTTATATGAGGTGTTGTCCTCTGGCTTGGTCAGGATGGGGATTTTCTTGTTCTTCTTGACCATGGTGACCAGAACGGCGACTACAACCATTATGAAAAGTGTCCAGAGCTGTAACAGTACAATCCATTATGAAAAACAATGGTAATATATTTCTGTTTACTTCTTTCCGCAAGTGCATACAAGGAAAAATGTAGAGTGCATAAATAATGATACAAATGTAGAGTGCATACCATCATCGAGACTGAGGTGGAGACCATTATTGCCAATCAACAGAAGGATGAAACTCTCTTATATGAACCTATCAATTCAATATGAACATGTGAATACCATGTTATTCTCGGTTAAAATTAAGAACCTAGAGCAGTTGAAATATTAATAGTAAAAATACCATGTAATATTCAACAAAGTGACTACGTACATAAAAAGCCTGAATATATGGTACAATTTCGGGTAATATTGTTAAGTACGTTTTAAAAGCCTATTCACTTTTATTTGAAGCTACTGAAGTATGAAGTAATCAAGCAATTAATGTCTTAAAATTCCTTTACTTTCTCGATCAAATTCTACAGCCTCATTGTTAAGAATACAAAATAAAAAATCACTACAGTTAAAAATCACTATAGTTACAGCTATAGCTAACATCTTGAATTCGGGAACAGATAAGACTATTTGATCGGATTCGTGATTCCTGCTGAGTAGACAGGCCAATAGCTAGCAGCTTAATTATATATATCTCATCTACATGAAAAATTATCAGAATATGTTCTCACTTGGACACTTGGTGTTCAGTATATGACAGTACGTAATCCTTCCCTATAATTAAGCACTACAAGAATGCTCATGCTTAGGGTTTTTTTTTTGTTGTCCAAAAAAAAAAAAGAATGCTCATGCTACGTACATACCTGAACGTCGATTTCCACTAGAACCTCTTCGAAAAGCTTCTGATTTATTGATATGGTTTGTGCTTATATAGAAAACAGAGTTATGTTCCAACATACACACGGAATCATGAAGCAATTAACTTGCTTAGCAAGAAAGGGGCTATAACTTCCCGATCCCTTTTCTCCTTTTTTGAGAAGGAAAAACTTTGATAAGAAAACCAGAGTTCAATAATTAAACTCAAGTTATCATGAACGATCGAGTTGACATGTGTTCCTGCATGAGAACGATGAAGATTTTATGGTCAAATCTAGCAAGTCTTTTCCTTTTCGTTTTGGCAGAAAAACAAAAACCAAATCTAGCAAGATTTTAGGAGATCTGAGATCAGATCTAGTAAGAATTTAGGCAAAATATAGAGTTTAGGAAACGAAATAATCTAGAGGATTTGCAAGCTAGAACAGGACGAGTAAAACCCAATATAATTAGGCCTAAAACTGACCGGAATGGCTAACTTTGACAATTAGGTTTTTGGTAAGTGATTTCAATGTCGAATTCCTTGAGGTTTTGGGGATATATTTTTCTGCTAAACTTATGATTTCTTTCCGTTTTATATATATATAAGCACATACCCTGTTCTGTGCTACGTACACGGACAAGTCTTTCTGTTCAACCTCCTTCGTAGTATCATGGATGCAGTAGATATAAAAAATCGCCTGAGTAGTGAATTTTTTGTGTTTCTCCACAGAATGGAAACTTGTTTTCAGTTTTCAACTCTTGATACGGAGAACTCAGAAATTTGCTACTACAGTTTCAAAACAATTCCGAACCACCGTTCCTATGGGGTGGTAAGGAAGTTTTCAAGTTTAGAGGAAGCCAGCAAACACTACGAGAGTTTACTGGATAACCCTGACCCTACATACGTGTTGAAACCGGATGGTCCGTTGGCTCGGAAAAACGAAGAGGACCATGTTTACATGGTCAGGTACTCTCGTGTTTTCGAAGTATTCAACCATTGGACGACTAACTTTCAAAGCAAGAACAGGTCAGATGACGATATATACAGGATTTCTAGGAAAGTCGGACCAGCATTGGCGTCCCGGTATAAGCGAACGGGTTCTCTTGGTCATATATTCAAAGATACAGTCATCACCGACGATGAACAAGTTTTGTTTTGGAACTGGGCTCCAGATCAAAGTAAAGAATATAGGAGAGAAATCAGAGAGCTTAGATACTATGTGAAACAAATGAAGACGCTGGCGACGAATCCCGGTCGTTTTGATCAGTTCGAGACATTCCTCGATACACATGTTTTGCAACATCCGGCACCCCATAAAGAACTAATAATGTGGTTATTCCATTATCCTGTATTCATGACCGAAGAAGGGGGCGTGAGGTTTGTTGAAGCCTTGAACAAGATTACTAGTGATGTTAGAACTGGGGTAAAAGTACATCCTCATTTTACAGCTGCACTACGAAGTTTTGATAAAAACTGGCAGAGTGCTGTGACCGGGAGTTCCGACGATGCTTTGAAGGCTGTTTTGAATTACCCTAAAGCTAGAAAGTACAAGACAGCTGGCACTGATTTACCAAGGTTTGCACATAACTGTGTCAAACATTACTCAGAGAATGCGGCAAAATTGGGAATGGTACGTATATGTTTACACTTTGTGAATTTATTTGTTTATGCATTAATTCTGACAAAAATTTCACTAATTTGATGTGTCTGCTAATCTTTTTCTCTTTCCTTAAATAAACAGCATGAACTCACACAAATTCAACTCGTAGACATGTTGAATACGAAATATTTCAAAAATTTCCTGGAGGCGTCGTTTCAAGGATTATACCAATGTATGGAAGTGCTTCCATCTCCATTCTATAACTCAGAGCAGATTCTGGATATGATGATAGAAGGCAAAAGACTCTGAGGAAAACGAAGAAGAGAAGATCGAGAATGATACATCAACCCGACTTCACAACTATTCCAGAACGATTGTTGCCATAGTTACAGTTTCCTTCTCTTTTTTCCGAATTTGTTTTTAGCGAAAAAGCTATAAGTAGTCCTCACCACGTACCTGTGTAATGTTACTTCGTTATTTTTATAAAATTTAGTAATTTCTTTACATATACACTTCCCATTAAATTGAGACATATTTATTCTTTTTATCTCTATTACTATAAAGCCAAACGTTCAAGCTTGTGTGGCGAAACATTGGATGATGTTTTGAGAGATCCTGGATTTATCATCTTTTCTTATTGAAGACCTCCTTGAAAAAAAAAAGAGAACTTCGTCTCTGCTGCTGTTATTGTTTCTCGTCAGCAAGCGTCCATAGTGAAGATTTTGCCAAAAAATATTATGTTTCGGACTTTCGGGAGTGTGCCTTCTCGTTAGTGATAATGAAAGAAACGAGCTTCCTCTTGACACTTTGACAGTGAACGAGTGCCTAGAAACCCAACGCTAGCGGAAGGTACACTACTATATACAGGTGAATGGAATGCCTGAAACAGTAATCAAGAAACTAGAAGTATTGTCCAGCTTACGAGAAATTGACAAAAATGGTAGATACTTACATACAACCTAAAACCCACCTCTAAGTCAGTCAAGGATCAGGTATAACATACAACTTGTTTGTTACATCGGTTTAGGGTTTAGGGTCCAGCTTTCTCCAGCCTTTTCTATCATTATAGCTTTCTTTCTTTACATTATTTTTCCTATTTATTGTTTAACTATTTTAATTAAGGAAAAATATATGAACGGTATCTCACATTTGCTTCGTAAACACTTTGGTATCTCAATTTATAAAAATATCAGTTTGGTATCTGACATTTGCACCTGTACCCAACATAAGTACCCGAAACGAATTCGACCATTAACTCGACTAACTTCTATTAAATTTTAAGGGGTATTCTAGTCTCTTCACTCAATCTCTTATTCTCCCTCCCCTGCTCATCT
This sequence comes from Fragaria vesca subsp. vesca, assembly GCF_000184155.1. Lineage (NCBI taxonomy): Eukaryota > Viridiplantae > Streptophyta > Magnoliopsida > Rosales > Rosaceae > Fragaria > Fragaria vesca. Next base: position 16,958,437 of record NC_020497.1, read on the forward strand.
TTTTCTTCCTCCCCACTCTCCATCTTCTTCTTCTTCTTCCTTACCGACGACGGAGGTGACGGCGATGTGGAAATAGAAGCTAGACTTAGAAAGAGACATAAATAGGGCAATTTACGATTCAAAATACAAATTAAAATCAACATGAACACCATAATCATCTTCTGGGTGTACCCAAAAGACAAAATAGAAGCTAACTGAGCACAGAAAAGGAAGGGAAAAGATCGAGACCAGTAGTTAGTGTCTTGATCAAGCCAGTTTTGGGGCCTTTTAAATATCTAAAACCAGTTCCGTTCATGGCCACTTAAAGGAACCCATCATTGATTTGAGATGCTGATAAGGTGATTTCCATGGAAATTGTAGAAGTCTCAGATCTTTCACTTTTTCTGGGTTGGCAGCATGTGATCGATCTGGCCGTCATCGACTTAATTGCAACTTTTTCTGGGTAATCTTTGCTGCGATAACTTTTGCTGCGATGGGAAAATCCTAGAAGAGTCGTAGACTTAAAGATTTTTTTTTGTGGAAGAAAAAGACTTACAGGTTGGTTGTAGAAAATTGTTCTACTGGGGTATGTTCTACAACGATGGCAGATCTCCCAGATTCATAAGGACGGGGAGGAAAGAAGAAGAATAAGAGATTGAGTGAACAGACGAAAATACCCTTTAAAATTTAACAGAAGTTCTGTTGGGTGCGAGTGTGATACCAAACTGATATTTTTGTAAGTTGAGATACCAAAATGCTTAATAGAACAAATGTGAGATGCATTTTTTTCCAACTTGGTCTAGAAAAGGCAAGCATCACAGAGGCAATGACCACGAAGATGGTAGAAATTGTCATATCATCAAAAAGAACAACAAAATTAACACCAAGCCCCAGCCTGGTAGTTTTAACTTCTAAGAGAGGCGCCCATCATCAAGTCAAATTCACCTCAAACCAAGCCCATGCAATCAAAAGAGCCTTTTTGCTTCGTCTACTATCCACAGATGAACTTTGTGCTGCCTGACCACCTTCATTGCCTTCATTCATCTTGAGTGATCGCGGCTGAAACCATCACAAAAGTGGAGTCCATCAACATTTGAGAGAATACCAAGAGCAAATTCCGACTTTGGAAGGCATAACAATACTTTTCTTCCGAACTGATCGATCATCATCCTTTGAGGAGCTCGCCTTCTGATGACTTGTCTTTATCCAACATCTTCGCTTCCTTGTTCATTTTTCCTGTTAATGACTAGATACAGTTAATAATTAGCAGACACCCCAAGTTATTTGCAATGTCAGACTCAGATAGCAGTTGTTGACTTGTTGTCACCATACAAAATCTACAAATACACAAACATATATATATTGATCTTGAATGCATCTCATTAAAATACAAGACGTAAAATATATATAACAAAAATGAAGAGGACAATAGTTATGGATGATTACAGTTATGAGAAATTTTTCAATGTTACTGTATCACGTGACATTGCTTAATGGTGTTATGCACCTATAAAAAATAGACATATCAACAACTTAAACTCTTGTTGAAAAAAAAATCTAAAGCTCTTCAATTAATGTCAGTTCACCGTCATTAGAAAAATAAACCGGATTTATCATAAAGAAAAATCACAAACCCAGATTTCATATTCTTGTTTTGAAGGCTTTGATTGGAGCTCTCTCAAAATCAAGGTATCTGCCATCATTGCATAGGTATATGGTATGGATTCAAGATCTTCCATGTCTCTCAGTAAAGAATGATGGACCCCAAATTCATTGTTTCGTGGCCTGTAGGTCCACAGAAGATTGCTTTCAGATCAGAGCCGGCCCTGGGGTGGTGCGAGCCGTGCGGCCGCACAGGGCCCCTGGCCGGCAAGGGGCCCTTTTTTTTTTGTTCGGTGGAAAGTGTATATATATTATAATGAGTGCCCATATCCATGAACTGTAAGTAGTTGAGTTGGTGAGGGCCCTTCTTATTTTCTTTTGCAAATAGATCATATGTTCGATTCAGTGTTATTTTAAGTGGTGTTTTTTTTTTTTCCCAACACAAAGGGCCCAATTTTTTTTTGGCACAAGGCCCCTCTAAACATTGGGCCGGCCCTGTTTCAGATCATAATTGAAAGGACCCTATTTGGAATCAATCTAATTCCAATCCCAGACTCCCACGCTCCTGCCACCCAGCAACTTCTTTTTTCTGAGACCAAAATATAACTTTGAACAATTACACAAACAAGAAACAGCAACAACGTTGAGAGTCCAGACAACAAGGAAACCACCATCCCAAAACCAAAACCAAAACTTCCAGTTAGATATCGATATGTATTCTTTTTATTTTTTCTTTTATAAACTACTTTCCCAATACCCAGATATAAAATCGAATCAAAGACTTTTTCATTTTAGCTATACAATGTTGGCAAGCAAACTTTGGCTTGGCACAGAGCCTGAATCAATGACAGATGAATTTAGGTTACGTTTTAATTATAACTTTTTGGTCTAACCTTGACTAACAGAAAATGCTCTCCGTTAACTTGAAGTTAGGCTATCCACGTGTCTATTTTTTATAGGTGCGTAGCACCACTAGGCAATGGCATTGAAAAATGTCTTGCTATGATCAATGATACAAGGTTTGCTTGGCTGCTCCGGAAGCATCTTGTGTTTTGATATATTGCAACTGCATTCTAGCATATTAGAGTGAGATTCCCAATTTACACTATCCTACTCAGACAAAAAGCATTATCGAAAAGAAGTTCAATGCAATTACATCAGGTTCATAGAGATGAGATGAATGATTATATACTTCTTTTCACAATGAGCACCGAGATTGATAAATAGACAAAGCAGGTAATATAATGGCTAAAGATAATAGAAAAAAGAAAATATCAACACCTTCATTCCTGGGTTGGACACCTATTCCTGATACCACGCCATATTTGTTTGCAGCCGAAGTAAAGTATAACTGATTCAAGCTTCTAAATGCTAAATCCAAATCATCACCACATTGGTCCAGTGCTTTCTCCAGAAGCTAGGATATTGATACAATAATAGTTCACAATTTATAATATATGTTAACTACATAGATATGACACAGACATGAACCAAAACAGAAGGATATGCATGAATATCTGTGTGAATAGAAGGAAACAAGCACATATACACACAGACACAATGACGTACATGTGATTTTCTAAATTCAAAATATGTGGCAATCAGTCACAGAAGAAAGAAAAAGAAATTTATTCAACACAACCACAGTCTCCCTTTCTCAAGGAGCAATTACTTCTCAAATTCATTTGAAAGAAATACTTCACGCAAATATTAGATAATCAAAATATTAAAGATACGTACAGAATAGTAATAAACTCTCAAAACTACTAAAAAGAAAATAATAATATTTTTCTCCTGTACTGATCTTCCTTTTTCCGGTGACTTTTCTTTATACTTCTCTTCCTTGTTCAGTTTCCCTGTTAATGACAAAAACCAGTTAGACTCCAAGTTTGCAATGTCAGAGCCAGATAAACTGTAAAAGCTTTGAGAAATTTATCAACTAAAGAGCAATTGCTAGAGGTAAAAGAAACTTACAATGCAACAGTGCAGCCGAGTATTTTGTTGTTGCCGCCATTGAGAATTTTGACTTGATTTGAGAGTTGTCGAGCAACAAAAGGTTGATCAGCAGAGGCAGGAGCCTGCAATGTGAATTTGTGGCAATGAAGCTTATAACTCTCATTACCCGATTCCTCCCAAATCAGAGCAAACCTGTCCTTTCCGACTTGGAACAAGCACGGTAAGTAGTACACATAAACGTATCCCACTTCGTCATGGACCCAGTCTGGGATAACTGGAAGCGCCTCATCAAGGCCCTCAATGGGTTCATCCAGCCATTGACGCCGGTTAATATCAAACACCCATAAACCGGGCCTCTCCATATCCCCCTTAATGGGGTGCCTTGAGCCAAAAGCGATTAAGTAGGAGTCTCCGGAAAGCACCACTCCAGTTGCCCATTCACCCCAAAAATGTTTACAGAGGCACTCCCACCTTTTCTCTTCTATATCATAACTAAACAAATAGTGCGGCAAGATACCTGCGCGGCCATAGGCGTAAATCTTGTTGTTAGAAATAGCAAGAGGCTGTGGGGCGTGAGCATATTCTCCAATCATTCTAGGCAGCGGTTCAGTAGCGACGACATTACGAGGGCGGCGAGAAGGATTCATTATGTAAGACTGAGGTCCAAAGCCATAGATCAAACCATCTTTGGAGGAAGCCAAATGCTGACAGCCAGGGTGATATTTACCAAAGTACTGGCGACGCCAACGCAACGTTCGTTCTTGAAAGTCCAAGTACTCATATTCCCTGGCCGGTTCCGTTTGTAAGAACTGAATTTCCCCTTCCCGTAACGGACGGCAAGGTCTATCACTACTTTTAGAACCACCGATCATGTATAATTTAGAGTTGATGACCAGAAGGCTGCGTGGAAAACGCTGGTAGCTTAACTTGGGAAGACCAAGTCGACGAAAGATTATATCATCATCGGATCCAATTTTGGCCTTTTCAGATTCTTCTTCTTGTTGGTGTTGTTGTTGCTCGCGTCCATCCTCGATTACGAACCATAACGACGAATCGCCCTCACGAACCAGAACGTACAAGGGACTGTCCCTCGCATTCTTGACGTCGCTTGCAATCCCTCCGATTCCCATTATTTCTCTTCTGAACTGATATGAACCCTAGATTTCTCTCTTCTGCTAAAATTTCTCTGTTTATGTTGCTATGGTATTCCCCTTAGCCTGGCCTATATATCTCCGGTCCCTCGATCTCTTTCGAGAAATTTTTCAGTGCTACGGTAGCACCACGTGACATGTATTTTACGGATCTCAAGAAAGAACAAACTAAAGGTCCTAGAGGGGGGTGAATAGGTTTTTTTGAATTTTCGTTGATTTTTGTATCCGAGGATAGCAATGACTTGTGCTATCCCAGATTCACAGGATACGAGTTTACAGAAAGTAAATTGCAGCAAATAAAGAAGAGTAAATTTCAGTTTACTCCCCTGAACTTTAGGTTTAAAATCAGTCTGATACCTCATCTTTTTTTTTAAATCAGTTTCATCCCTAAACTTTCAAAATGACATCAATCTCGACCAAAATGACTAA
>NC_020497.1:16963861-16967201 GCF_000184155.1 Fragaria vesca subsp. vesca
GGTCAAGATTGATGTCATTTTGAAAGTTTAGGGATAAAACTGATTAAAAAAAAAGAATGAGGTATCGAACTGATTTTAAACCTAAAGTTCAGGGGAGTAAACTGAAATTTACTCAATAAAGAAACAACACAAGGATGTTTTTTTTTACTCGCAGAAACCCTGACTGCAAATAGAAAAACTGTGTGTCTCTAACTCTTGAGAGACAAAACTTTCCACTAAGTTGAAGTAACTTCTTACAAAAATAATAGTTCTAGTGATACACTACCACAGTGCTATCTTTACTAGTCCCAAACTAGTCTAGTCCTATTCCCTCTCTTGTTTCTAAGCTCTTACAACATGGAACACTTTTAGAAGCCTTGTTCGTGAATTCAGCTAACCACTAGGTGATTCAACCTTGAACGCTTCTTGGGTTGGTTGCACTACACATCCCTCATGGTATGCAACATGATATGAGTTGATGAAAGAAGTTTTGAGTTCAAGCTCTAAGGTTTACAGTCACGAAGAAGACTTTGAGCAACATGAACAATGCAAGCTAAAACTAAACTCAACAAAGAAAATGCAATAAGACAGTTTTCAACAACCATTGAGCAAAGCCAAAGCTATAGATATATATAGTTTTCAACAACCTTCACAAACATGTATTTTACTGATCTCAAGTCCAACTAGAATGCAGTTGCAATAAATCAAAACACAAAATGCTTCCGGAGCAGCCAAGCAAACCTTGTATTATTGATCATAGTGAAGGTCGACATTATTCTTGAAGAAAAAGAAAGATCAAAACCTTTAACATGCCTTGAGGACATGATCAGTATTGTATAAGAATCTATGCAAGCAAAACCTTGTTTGGTTTCGGATAGATACAGACTGGCTTTAATCAGTTTAATCAATTGGTTGAGGCTGCAGCGCTTTTTGCACAAGCTCAGCCTATTCCTTGAGATGAACTTCATAGAAACCAGTTGCTGTGGCAGCAGATGGAGGACGACCGACATATTTGATACCATCAGCAGTTCCTCTGCTCACTGACTTCATGGCAGTGCATAGTCGAGGTGGAATGTAGCTGTACGCACTACGCACCCATGTTCATCGGTTCTTCCTGGCACCAACTATCTCAGCATGAAGGAATCAAACAACGAGATGTGTTCAACTCGATCACAATAACAATTCCAAGAACACAAAATATTAACAACTTAAGCAAAGCATAGACTTGTAATATTTGTTCACACAAACATATTTTGACAAACAAAATTTTAGTAAAAGTACAATTTTAGTTTAGAAGACATAGCAAAATTCATACTAAACTCCTTGCACATGTTGCAGGTGGATTCCAGAAGTTGATACCACTACATATGCTGCCACACAGCTAATAGTGATTCTGATGTGAGCAATGTAATGCAATACAGAAAATCAAAAATTCAAATATACCAAATCAACAAGGGAAATGGATAATTCTGTTTTTTAATTAATTTAGGAAATGGCTAATATCTTGAGTTCTTGACAAAGGGGAAGGAGAAAGGTTCCCGTGTTTCACAATGCATAATCATATCAAAGTACTTGCTAGGATATCGCTTCAGCCCTCGATCGCTGAATGAGGTTATACGGCAAGGGGCAAAGCTGTTCCACTCTACATATTGTCTTCGCTATTCATCAAGGTCATAGACCATAGTAAATCTGCAAGCACAGAAAATGAGAATACAGAACACCCCACAAGATATAATAAAATCTTTCTTCCTAGGTTAAGGTAGAATCTATTTCTAGTTGTCAGCACAGTATGTATGATCTATTCATGTCAGGTTCCATTCTATTCATTTTCCATAGTTCTTGTTTTTGCCAAACAAAGCTTATTGATTACTTTACTGGAAAAAATAATGCACCTAGAAATCAATATGATATACACAACAGAAGCCAACATGATGCATACATCTGAAAATATGGTACACAATACAATCCTCCAGATCAGAGTGATCATTCTGGTCCTTTATAAGGCGCTTAAATCTGGTCCCCTGCTTATAAAATCCTGGGTGGCCTTCAACATCATCAAACTCAGATAAATTTGATTTGCAGTCTTGGGGTCGAAGCAAGTTTTTAGGAGCCATCACAACAAGAAGTTTGCGCAACTCCCTGTGTATCTAAGTAATGGGCCAAAATTACCAAAAAAAAAAAAAAAAGACTGCTAAATCCAAATCATCACCACAGTGGTCCAGTGCTTTCTCCATCAGCTAGGAAATTGATACAACACATAATAGTTCAATTTATAATGTTAACTAGATAGCTATGAGACATGAACAAAAACTGAAGGATATCAGAATCTGTGTGAATAGAAGGAAAGAACCACATATACGCACAGACAAAATGACATGTGATTTTCTAAAATATCGTAACACTAACTCCTCCTCAGGGTCAAAAACTCAAAATATGTGGCAATCAGTCACACAAGAACGAAAAAGAAATTTATTTAACACAATCACAGTCTCCCCTTCTCAAGCAGCAATTACTTCTCAAATTAATTCATTCGAAAGAATTACTTCAACGCATATACTAGATAATCAAAATATTAACGATACGGAATAGTAATAAACTTATTCACTGGTTTTGGCTGGATCAAAGGCCTCAAAACTACTAAAAAGAAACACAATAATAATTTTCTCTCGACCTGATCTTCCTTTTTCTGGTGACTTTTCTTTATTCTTCTCTTCCTTGTTTAGTTTCCCTGTTAATAACTAAAAGCAGTTAGACTCTAAGTTTGCAATGTCAGAGCCATATATGCAACATAAAAGCATGCCGATATATAGTTGCAAAAGGTATGAGAAATTATCAATTAAAGAGCAATTGCTAGAGGTCAAAGAAACTTACAATCCTATAGTGCAACCAAGTATTTCATTGTTGCCGCCATTAAGGGTAATTACTTTATTTGAGAGTTGTTGAGCAACAAATGGTTGATCAGCAGAGGTAGGAGCCCGCAATGTGAATTTGTGGCAATGAAGCTTATAACTCTCATCATCTGATTCCTCCCAAATCAGAGCAAACCTGTGCTTTCCGATTTGGAACAGGCACGGTAAGTAGTACACGTGAACGTATCCCACTTCCTCATAGACCCAGTCTGGGATAACCGGAAGCGCCTCATCAAGGCCCTCAACTGGTTCATCCAGCCATTGACGCCGGTTAATATCAAACTGAAGGTCCTAGAGGGGGGGTGAATAGGCCTTTATTACTTTTTCGTCTAATTCCATTCACAAGGATAGCAAACATTTAGCTATCTTGATAACAGGGAGACGTAGTAATAAATAAAAGAACAAGTACTGGAAAGTAAAAGAAATAACACCAGTACGTTTTTATCGCAGAA
>NC_020497.1:16967221-16990316 GCF_000184155.1 Fragaria vesca subsp. vesca
AGTCAGACTCAGAGATTAGGATAGATACAACACGGGTATCCACCAAATCTGGATGGCAAGCAGAGCTGCCATCCTGAATGAATGTGATGCACATGCATGAACTACCTGATGTATATGAGATAAAAACAAATAGCCAGCTAATATATTAGTTTGTGTATCACAAACCTAGCTGGAGCCTCTAAGCTCTAGTCATGTGGTCACGGGTTGGAAACACTACACAACCCTAGACTGACTTGAAGCACCAAGGCAACGACAAATGTTTTGCTAAAGGGGATTTGAATTCAAACAGGGGAATTCAAACTAATGATACACAAATAGCAAAAACATTTAGACATGCATACATATAGACCCAATAGATTAGGACAGATACACCAAGAGGTATCATCCGATCTAGGATGACAAGCAAAGCTGCCATTCTCAGTGAAAAACATGAGATGCATATGCATGAACTACCTGATGCACATGAGATCTTGGCAGGTCTTCATTCTTCACTTGTGATATCCTTACCATCAGGATATGTAGAATTCTCAGTGAAAAGCATCAGATGCATATGCACCAGTTACCTAGGCACATGTGATCTTGTCAAGTCTTCATTCTTCACTTGTGATATCCTTACCATTAGGATATATAAAATAGCTTGTGTCTTGTGTTTTGATCATAAAAGGGATAGCCAATAATCCTTATACCAACACAAACACCCACACACCAGGCTTCTCCCTATAATCTTCAATGGGGTGCCTTGACCCGTACGCTATTAAGTAGGAGTCTCCGGAAATCACCACTCCAGTTGCCCAATCACCCCAGAAATGTTTAAAGAGGCAGTCCCACTTTTTCTCTTTCATATCATAACTAAACAAATAGTGCTGGAAATTAGGGGTGATACCTCCGCGGGAATAAGCATAAATCTTGTTGTTAGAAATAGCAAGCGGTTGTGGGATATGACCATATTCATCAATGATTTTAGGCAGCGGTTCAGTAGCGACGACACCACCTGAGAGGCTAGAAGGATTCATTATGTAAGATTGAGGTCCAAAGCCATAGATCAAACCATCTTTGGAGGAAGCCATATGCTGAGTGTAATTGTGATATTGACCAAAGGACTGGCGACGCCAACGCAACCTCCCATCTTGCAAGTCCAAGAACTCACATTCCCTGGCCGGTTCCGGGTGAAAGAACTGAATTTCCCCTTCCGGTACCGGACGGTAATTAATTTTAACACCACCGAGGAGGTATAATTTGGAGTTGATGACCACAATGTTACGTGGGCAGCGCTGGTAATCTAACTGCGGAAGATCAAGTCGACGGAAGATTATATCATCAACATCAGCCTCATCAGATCCAATTTTGGCCTTCTCAGATTTTTCTTGCTGGTGTTGTTGCTGGCGTCCATCCTCGATTACAAACCATAACGACGAATCGCCCTCGCAAACCTGAACGTATAAGGGTTTGTCCCTCGCATTCTTATCCCTAGTGATTGCCGCCGTGGTCTCTTTGATTCCCATTCTCTCAACCTTTTTTTTCCCGATGAACCTGTATGACCAAAAGCAATAACATGTAAATTGCAATTCCCAAAACCTACATCTTCAAAGTCACACTTCATCGATACAAAAGAGAATAGTGCACACACAAGTAACGAAATAGCCACTTAGCCGAATACGAGATCAAAAAATAGAGACTGATGCATGAGATTAAAGCCAAATCGAATTCACAACAACACAATCAGAGCAATCTAGAAGATCAACAGCAAACATCTGAAGCTAATCAATATGAAAATTGTGAGAAAATAACAAAAGGGAAAGAGAAATCGGACCTGGAGGAAGCGCTAAACCCTAGAGACAGAGGAGAACCTAGCACAGGCGATGGAGGCGTATTGAGGTGTATGGAAAATTATAGATGATATTCGCTTAACTTGGCCTAATGTATATACTTATATATAGGGTAACCCTTCCCGATGTCTTACCAAGTTTTCCTACAACCGACCCCATCTTTTCTTTCCGAATACTACCCGGCCTAAAATCTTGGCCTTCCTTTCGAGTAATGAACGAGTAATTCTGGAAATTAATATTCCCTTCCTTTCACACGTACAGTATTCCTTATGTTACCCAGTTTAGTTATTCATTAATTATTGTTCCTTTAAGTAATTATTCATTGATTATTTTTCCTTCCTTTCACACAGTACGTGTATTAATTTGTACCTACGTTTTTGTAACTTGAATTACACAAAATATCAAATTGGAAACAATATCAATATCTCTTCAGATTCAATGTAAACGTTGAAGAAATAATTGTTGATTTGTTTTTTTCTTAAAGGATATGAAATTTATTGATCAACGATCATTTAAATCATGAGAAGTATGTACCTCCGCAGAGGAATTACATTAGAAAAACCTAGACTCATACTGGTATGCAAAGCAATCTGGGCTAGAGAGATTGTTAAATGCAAACCGGCCTTTATATTAAGTTGAATTCTTTTTTCTTTTTTCATTTTTTATATTAAGTTGAACTGACATCCTTATTTCTGAGATCATCTCTTTCATTGGTCAATATTCATTGACGTCTATCGGGTTTCTGGATGCTTATTATGGTTGTATTTTGGATTATGTATATTGAAATTGTTGGAGCTTTGAAATTTCACTATGTTGTAAAACTTTTGTTTATATTTTGCATGTTAGGGGCTATATTTGGAGATTCCATCAAAAGATGATTAAATCCAAGGAGCTAGAATAAGAGGCAGTAGCATTCATTCATTTACATGCTCTGATATGTGAATTTCTCCATATATAGTTGTGCCATAGGCTTACAACACCTACAATAGATCAAATACTTGAGGAAAATGAAAAAAACAAATGTTTGAAAATTATGGATATGGACTGTACGATCGCACCAGCCATCTGCATTTGCTTTCTTGCTTCTTCTTTTTTTATTTTTTTTATTTTAAGTATTATTCATTCAACTTTCAATACTGATGATGTCAACTTTATGACAGTGCAAGCGAGAGATGTCAATTTTATGGACATCTTATCAGGTTTATGAATTCATAGATAAGAAGAGATAGAGTTGTCATTAAGGAAACACATAATCATTTATTTAGAAAGTCTTAGCTAGATCGATGACTTGAAGAGATATTGTTTAGAACATCTGTGGATTCGTAAAGTGTACTGAAAGTGTCCAAGAAACAAATTAACCACACGCGTGAACGCGCTCTTCTATCTTCCGTTTGTGCGTGCAGGAAGGCTAGTTTCATGATAACAGTACAAAAAGCTTGAAAGCTAATAGTTGACATCTCAAATGGAACCTAACATTATTGTAACGAAGATGAAGAAAGGAGCGACTGGTATTATAGATTTGTACAATTGATTTCTGCTTTGTATACTTATTTATACCACTTGGCGGTTACGGACTTGGACCACAGCTACTGGGGTAATATATTGGATATATTGTTGAACTGGGCCTTATTTTTTTTCATCTTAACACAGCCGACGACTAACGAGGTACTAGCTCGAAGTTTTAGGGAGAGTTATTTTTAAGTAGAATTGTTTTGTTTTCAACTTTTAAATGTAAAATTAATGGTGACTGACCACGAATGTCTTGGTCAATGACTGACCATGTGAACTCTACATTACGTACAAACCGACTTCGGATGTCACTGGTGCCCAAAATTTTGTGCTAGTACCTCGTCAATCGTCGGCTTTGTTAAGGTGAAGAAAATAAGGCCCAGTCACCGTAATATATCAAGCCGATTAATTACTGCAAAATTTTAACGTAAAATTTCAACCGATTAACCAAGAAAGTGTACACAACTAAACCAATTAATTACCTCGTCGTCAGCCTAGTTAAAAATAATTCTCCCAGGCTAAGGTAAAGTGTACATAACTAAACCGATCAAATATACAAGATTTGTTGATGAAAGTCAGAGTTCCCAAGATGTAAGAGGTTATGCACTGTCATTCCCTGCCAGCATCTGTCTCTTGCACAATTTCTCCACAATCTACAATGACTACGGGTACTTTTGGTTTTCCTAAAGTAGTTTTAACGCCCTCCATTTCATGGAGTACATTAAATCCTTCCACAACCTTGCCAACAACAACGTGTTTCCTGGGATAACAAGTTAAAAGGAGCGTGTTAAAATATATTTGTATGAAAACATATATGGAAACACCTGTGTATATAACAGTAACTTGAAAAAAGAAAAAAATGAATGATTAACAGCGGCTTAACACATTGAATGCTTTTGTAGGTACTTACCCGTCGACATGAGGTAAACTGGAAAATGTGATAAAGAATTGAGAACCAATTGTCAATTCCTCGCCATAGTTTGCCATTGACACTAAGTAGGGTTCATCATGCTTCCCTATGTTTGCATCAGTAACTTTAACAAATCTATATCCGGATGGAGAAGCATACTCTCCACATGCATGTGCCTGCCCAGCAATCAAAGGTCCATAATTAATCACAAGTCCAGCCATCATTCAAAAGAAAAATTGTATTTTTTTTTTGTCAGAAAAGAAAAATCGTATTTGGTAAAACATCAACAAATTTACTCGTAAATAATCATAGCATCACGTACCAATGGTAAGGTGGCCACCCTACACAAAGTGAAAGAAAGAGAAATCGAAGTGAGTAAATAAAATGTATAAAGAAATCACACGATCAGATACAAAGAAACATTTAAAATGGGACACATACTTGGGCTGCAAGTCCTTTATCTATGAGATGAAATTTTGATCCCGTATAATGGAGGACTTGTCCAGGACTTCCGGTATTAAATCCTATACAACATTACAATACGTACATCACAATCTTGTCAATGTAGAAATTCTCACAAGTAATCTGACCAAAAAATGTTATCACAATGAAATAAAAAACTTTCAAAACTACCTTTACAGAGATTCCTAAAATTTTCAGCTGTGTTCGGCAGCCGATCATCAAATAGCTGCGCATGCATTTAAGAGAAATCAGCGTTTGTAATCGAAAAAAGTAACTCAAACACCCTAAACTGTACAATACCTCAATTATAATTCGTCCCTTGTTGATTCCATCAATTTCTATCTCCAAATAGACTCGAGGTTTCTTCTGTAACGAAATCACAGTAAAACACGTATCAAGAAAAAGAAAAAAAAATTAATACTAGTTGCCACAAAAAATATAGACAATAAAAAACAAAACAAGATTAAACACTTAGTCACTTACCTTGTCAATAATTTTCTTTTTTTTGTTCCTTATCTCTTTCACATCCTTATTTGAGGTGCTGTCTGGCTTATTTTCAAAGATAGAGGTGCTGTCTGGCTTGGTTTCTTTTTTTTCGATTAAGCTGCCTGGCTTGGTTGTGATGGCGATTTTCTTGTTTTTATTAGCCATGGTGGTGACCAAAACGACGACCACCCCAACCATCGCTATGAAAAGTGTCAAACCCTATTACGTACAATCAACGGTCATATAATTCTGTATGTGCAGTAATATTGGATGACAGGAATTCATAGAATATAGAGTACGGTGCATACCATCATGGAAACTAAGGTGAGGACCATTATTGCCAATCAAAAGGATGAAACCCTCCGACTGTGTAGGTGCTGAACCTATCAATTCATTATGAACATACGAAGACCATGTTATTCTGGGTTCAAGAAATTAACCTTTTGCAGTTGAAATTTTAAATAGTAATAAGAATTACGGTGCATGCATGCATGCATATTATCACATAACTAAACATCATGGATGATACAATTTGAGGTAATGGCAATGCATGTAACTATATGTTAAGTACGTTTTTCAAGCCTATATATATATTTTCACTTGTGCATCAAGTAATCGAGCAACATATGTCTTCAGATTCCTTTAGTACGTTTTCTCAAGTGCTAGAGCTATAGCTAAGCAATCAGCATAACATAAAACTATTCGATCGGATTAATTATGAATCTCATCTACATGAAAAACAAACAAAAATTATAATCAGAATATGTTCTCACTTAGTGTTTCAATGGATCTTATTTATGACAGTATTAATCCTTGCCTATAAGCACTACGTAAGTTGACGATAGTATAGCGCGCGATACATACCTGAGAACGTCAATGATTCCCGAGCACGAAGAGCTTCGGACTAATTAATTATTGATATGGTTTAATTTGTGCTTATATAAATAGCAAAAAGAGAGCTATTCCTACTTACACGCGGCATCATGAAGCAATTAACTTGCTTAGCAAGAAAGGGAAAAACTTGCCTTATCTGTTCTTTTTTTTTTTTTTTAGGGTTTAGAGAATGCAAGGTGGTTTAGGTATTTTGGCGTTTGGGACCGCTTTGGTAGATTTTGCAAAAGCTAGCAAGATTTTAGGAGATCGAATCTAGAAAGAATTCAGGCCAGATGTGAATTATAGAGTTTGCAAATGGAAACGAAAATAATCCAGAGATGTGCGCTCAAGAAGAGGACAAGTAAAACCTAATAAAATTAGGCCTAAAACTTCCTGGAATTGGCTAACTTCGAGATTTGACAACGTACTCTAGAATTGTTTTTGGTAAGTGATTGGATGACTTTTACAGATTTCAATTTGATTTCCTTTGATAAGAAAACATAGTGTGACCGACTGGATTGAAACGTGTTCTCTTGTCTAATAAAGGGATTTTGCATTAGGACTAGCTAGCTGCTAGTGAAGATTACAGGTTCAAATATGGCAAGATTTTTCCTTTTCCTTTTCCTTTTTGGAAAAAAAAAATTGGAAGAATTATACAGTTTGCATGCAAAAGGAAACGAAAATAATCCAGAGATATGCCTAAAACTTCCCGGAATTGGCTAACTTCGAGATTTCGTAACATGCCTCTAGAATTGTTTTTGGTAAGTGATTGGATGACTTTTACAGATTTCAATTTGATTTCCTACAGATATGGGGTATATTTTCCTCTGAATTTATGATTTATTTCCCATGTTCGTCCTGAGTACTATATATTAACACCACTGCTACGTACGGTTGCGGAACAAGTCTATCTCCTTTTTCATAATGGATGCAGTGGATATCAAAAATCGATTGAGTCGTGAAGCTTTTGTTTGTCTGCATGTAATGGAAACATGCTTTCAAATTTCGACTCATGATGTGGAGAATCCAGTAATTTGTTACCACTGTTTTGAAACACTTCCGAAGCACCGTTCATATGGTGTGGTAAGGAAGTTTTCCAGTTTAGAGGAAGCCAGCAACCACTACGAGAGTTTACTGAAGGATAACCCTGATCCCGTCTATGTCTTGCAACCCAATGGACCATTGTATCGGAAAAGCGTCGAGAGCGATGTGTACCTGACCAGGTACCCTGGCGTATTCGAAGTATTCGAGCATTGGATGACTAACTTCCAAAGTAAGAACAGGTCGGATGAGGATATATACAGGATTTCTAGCAAGGTCGGACCAGCATTGGCGTCCCGGTATGAGCGGACGGATTCTGTTGGTTATATATTCAACGATACAGTTATCACCGATGATGAACAAGTTTTATTTTGGAATTGGGCTCCACGAATTACAGATTATGAGACGGAAATTAGGCAACTTAGATACTATGCGAGACAAATGAAGAATCGGGCAACGAATCCCGATCGTTTTAATAAGTTCGAGGACTTCCTCGATACACATGTTTTGAAACATCCTGCACCCCGTAAAGAGTTAAGACTATGGTTATTCCATCATCCTGTATTCATGACCGAAGAAGGGGGTGTGAGGTTTCTTGAAGCCTTGAATAAGATTACCAGTGACACTAGAACTGGAATATTACAAACCACTCAATTCAAATATGCACTACGGGGTTTTAATAACCAGTGGAAGAGTATTGTGACTGCGAGTTCCGATGGTGCTTTGAAGGCTGTATTGAATTCCAACAAAGCTAAAAAATACGAGGAGGGTGGCCATGATCTACCAAGATTTGCACATAACTGTGTAAAGCATTACTTGCAGAATGCAATAAAGGAGAATGCAAAAAACAAGAGAATGCAAACATTACTTTCCCTTCCCCCCAGCCCCAGGTACGTGTTGCAGTTCGTGAATTTATTTATTTTTGCATTAATGAACTCCGACATATCTCTATATTTTGATATGTCTGCTAATCCTTTTCTCTTTCATTGAATGAACAGATCAAAGAACTCACACAAACAGAAGTTGTAGCCTTGTTGAATAGTACGACATATTTCGAAAATTTCATGGAACTTTCGTTTCAAGGATTATACCAATGTATGGAAGTTCTTGATTATCCTGGAGCGAAGCCGTTATATAAATCAGAGCAGATTCTGGATATGATTAGAGGAGGGAAAAGTTTATGAGACAAACGAAGAGACCAGAAGAGATCAAGAGAAGCAGATACATCAACCCAATTATTTCACAATTAGTCCGAAACCCTAGTTGCCATGTTTCCTTTTTATTTATATTTTTTTAATTTTTTGTTTAAATTTATATTTTGAGAAATCTGATGTACTTCTTCGTCATTAAAAAAATATATATTATTTTCTTTACATTATTCTTTAACTATTTTAATCTTACTTTATATTTTAAATAATTTGGTCTAGAAAAGGCAAGCTTCACTACAGAGGCAGTGACCACAAAAAATTAATACCAGTGGAAGAGAGGCGCCCATCATCAAGTCAAATTCACCTCAAACTAGTGGCGGATCCAGGATTTCAACTCTGGTTGGGCTTGAATTTCCTAACCAAGAAAAAAAAAGTGGAGAATCTTGACGGTGTGAGAGAAATTTATTTAATTAAAAGAAAATGATACACCTAGCCAGGGGGGACATAATGAGCCTTTACCCCTTCAATGCATATGCAAAATTACAGTAAAAACTAAATTATTAAAATAAACGTGTAATGCAATACAATATGTACTATAACATAAACTAACTAAATCTAACTCTACGAGTTGATGAAGCTTCAAACTCTTTAATCACCTCCTCATTGGTAACAGATTCAGCATACTCTTTCTCAATGTGGAGGACCATACAATCACCAAGATACTCATCTCCCATTTTGCTAAGTTTATCCTTAATGATGTTCATAGCTTTATACTTCACATAGAAAGACACAAAGTAAGAGAGACAAACCTGAGAGCAGAGAACCAGTGAAAATAATGGGAATCCAACCAAGTTCTTACTTCATAGCTCTTCCGCTTTAGCTGCCAATATACCATTCAGTATTAGAGAAACAAAATATAGCACGAAACGAATAAATAACATCACATTACAATTATGAGTGTGAAAATTAAGTTTTAATTCACACAACCTTAAATCATAATTCTCTGCATCTATGATGCTTAGCCTCCAAAATCAATCAACAGAAAACTTAGAAATCGTAACCCTAAGTCCCTAACTCGATTCAACACTCTAAATTTCAACAAATCGTATTCATACACATCAAATTCCAAACAATTATAATAACAGTAACAACTACAACAATTCAATACAGCCTAAAAACCCAGTCAAACACAGCATGAGCTAATTCCAGCTTGACTCTTGAGTCTTGAATAAGGAGAAGCAGATCTATTAAAGTGAGAAAGAGGACTCACGGAGGGCTTAACGGAGGTAAACGGTGGAGCCGTGGTCGTGGAGGACTGGAGGGCCTGGAGGCGGCGAGTCGATGTGAGACACTGACAGTGAGAGGAAGAGAGAAATCGGAGAATGAGAGAAGAGAAGAGATGGTGAGAACTGAGAAGCCTGAGATCAGTGAGAAGAGATGGGCGTCGCCGGTCACTGTCGACTAACAGAGAAAGAGAGAGATGAACTATCGAACTATCAAAGGATTAGCCGATTAGGAATTAGGCCATTAGGGTGGTATATCAAAAAAAAAATCCGTTGGTTGGGCTTGGGTATATATCACACAAAATAAAAATTGTATATACCTAGTTTTTTTGTTGGCCCAAAATTCTTGGTTGGGCTTGAGCCCCACTAAGGCCTGTACTGCCTCCGCCCCTACCTCAAACCAAGCTCATCAGTGCAATCAAAAGAAGCCTTTTTGCTTCGTCTACTATCCACAGCATGATGAACTTTGTGCTGCTTGACCACCTCCATTGCCTAGTTCATTCATCTTGAGTGATTGTGCATAAAACGTATGTACGTGATAATACTTTTCTTCCGAACTGATCATCATCATCCTTTGAGGAGCTTGCCATTTGATGACTTGTCTAGTTGTCTTTATCCAACATCTTCTCGTCCTTGTTCAGTTTCCCTGTGAATGACGAGAAACGTACAGTTAGCAGACATGTACCCCAAGTTTGCAATGTCTGACTAAGATAGCAGTTGCCGTCAGCATATATACAAAATCAACAAATACACAAGCATATCTTGATCTTGAATGCATCTCATTAAACACAACGTACATAAACCAAAGCTTAACAATAGGGTCTGTGTGTATAAAAACTATGTGTACGTTAGGGTTTTGGATGGTAGACTCCTAAAGCAATCAGAGAAAAAGATGAAGCATTCCTAAAGCCTGTTTATAGTTGCAGAAGCTATGAGAACATTATAAATGAAAAAGCTATTAATAGAGCTCAAAAATAAAACTTACAGTCCTACAGTGCAACCGAATATTTTGTTGTTGCCGCCATTGAGAGTCTTGACCTTACTTGAGAGTTGTCGAGCAACAAAGGGTTGATCAGCAGAGGCAGGAGCCTGCAATGTGAATTTGTGGCAATGAAGCTTATAACTCTCATCACCCGATTCCTCCCAAATCAGAGCAAACCTGTGCTTTCCGATTTGGAACAAGCACGGTAAGTAGTACACGTAAACGTATCCCACTTGGTCATGGACCCAGTCTGGGATAACCAGAAGCGCCTCATCAAGGCCCTCAACTGGTTCATGCAGCCATTGCCGCAGGTTAATATCAAACACCCACAAACCGGGCCTCTCCGTATCCCCCATTATGGGGTGCCTTGACCCGTAGGCTATTAAGTAGGAGTCTCCAGAAAGCACCACTCCAGGGGTCCAGTCACCCCAGAAATGTTTAAAGAGGCAGTCCCACCTTTTCTCTTCTATATCATAAGAAAACAAATAGTGCGGCGAGATACCTGCGCGGCCATAGGCGTAAATCTTGTTGTTAGAAATAGCAAGAGGCTGTGGGACGTGAGCATATTCTCCAATCATTCTAGGCAGCGGTTCGGTAGTGACAACATCATCAGAGAGGCTAGAAAGATTCATTATGTAAGATTGAGGTCCGAAGCCATAGATCAAACCATCTTTAGAGGAAGCCATATGTTGAGTGTAATTGTGATATTGACCAAAGGACTGGCGACGCCAATGGAACCTCGGTTCTTGCAAGTCCAAGAACTCATATTCCCTGGCGGGTTCCGGGTGAAAGAACTGAATTTCCCCTTCTGGTACCGGACGGTAATTAATTTTAACACCACCGAGGAGGTATAATTGGGAGTTGATGACCAAAATGTTCCGTGGGCAGCGCTGGTAACTGAACTGCGGAAGATCAAGAGGACGGAAGATAATATCATCATCATCTTCTTCTTCTTCTTCTTGGTTCTGGCTTCCATCCTCGATTACGAACCATAACGATGATTCGCCCTCACGGACCTGAACGTACAAGGGACTGTCCCTCGTTTTGGTTGTCATTCTCCCGATTTGTGCAGTACGTGATATCTCTCTTTTTGCTGCTGCTGTTCACTTTGACCCTATACACATAAGCATACCTCTCTTGATTTCTTTCCTTGTTTTTCTTTGGATCAACTAGAACCCTTTCAGTTTCTTCCCAAACTATCATAATGGTTTCATTTTTCCTAACCCTTGGCCTAAAATCTTGCTACATTTAATTCGATCCTCCACCTTGCACTGTGAAAGTTCAACACTGAAAATCTGTATTAGTTAGTCTGCCTACAGTTCTGAAGAGTAAATCACAAAAACATCTTTCAGATTCAACGTAAAGGTTGGAGAATCAAAGCCAACCAGGGTGTTAAATTTGATTGAGATAATAATTATTATTAATTACTCATTATGTTGAATTCTTCATTGAATTTCTAGAAAACCGTCCAAACTCTACTTGCCTCAGAGTTATCAAGTACAAATTCAAGCTATTTCTTGAAACTGAATCACCAATCTTCACAACCTAAATCATCACTATAACAACAATCCACATGTTCATTTGTTGTTGATGAATTTTATTGTCAGTATCAGTATATTATCAAGAATGTTCCATGAACCGTAAATGGGTTGAATTGAAGACAATTGAATTAGGCAAAGGAAACACCTAAAGCCTTTTCTTGATAAAGAAGCAAGCCTGATTATCTATCTACATCAAGGCAAGCATCACTACATAGGCAATGACCAAAAAAAGGGTAGAAATTGTCACAATGGAAAGACAAACAAAATTAATACTACACCCTGGTAGTGGAGACTTAGCTCTAACAAAGATGCCCACCATCTAGTTGATTTCACCTAAACCCAGCTCAGTGCAATCAAAAGAGCTGTGGTTAATTCGTTCAACTAACCACAGCATGATGAACTTTGTGCTGCTTGACCCCCTCCAGGTTCATTCATCTTGAGTGATTGCGGCTGAAACCATCACAGAAGAGGAGTCATCAACATTTGAGAATACACTAGTGGAAATAAGGGTTTCCGCTTTGGAAGGCATAGAACTACTGATTTGGGCTAAAAAAGTAAGGTGGAGGAAACAAAAGGTCAATATTGTTCTTCTAACTAGGAAATAAATACACACCTCAGTGCCCCTGGAATCAGATTCTGCCAGTCTCTGCTTGATATCCCTGGCCATTGAAAAGAAAACCTCCTCCACGTTCAAGTTTGTCTTTGCGCTCTGCAGAACCAGAACATATACTCCTGATATAAGCAAGTCTCATGTACTAGTGTAGACACAAAATCTAAGGCATAGAGATTGCTACTTACAGTTTCAAAGAACTTGATGCCATACTCATCAGCAAGAGCTTGACCTTTAGATGCAGGCACAGCCTAAACGCATGGAAAATTTCATTGATAAAGCCCCCACAAGTGTGCATATACAACAAATACATGCAGATAAGTTAGCACCATAGTGTCAAATCAAACAGAGGATAGACCAAAGAATCCACATTTCATGTAAGCGAAAAAAAAAAAAAAACGTTACACACCCTTTTGCTTTCATCCATGTCAGCCTTGTTTCCCACCAGTACCTTGTTGACATTGTCAGAAGCATGTTGTTCAATGTTACGAATCCAGTTCCTAATGTCTGCAAATGAAGAGATGGTTATTATAAGAGCTATATGACAATCCATTATAACTTTAATAATCTCAGAACAGGCTATCAAAGTATGAGGAATTACTGTTGAAAGATGACTCATCAGTTACATCATAGACCAACAAAATACCCATGGCTCCTCGATAGTAAGCTGCAGAGCATAGCACAAAAACATGAGAAAAGTGCTGCACAACACTTATAGAATCAAAATCAGTTAACGACTGACCTAGTGGGCTAGTACAACCACCAGACAACTACATGATAAACCACCTATAGATAATCAAGTTAAATATAAAGGGGGCGAGGGATTTACAAAACGATAAAACTATCCTCATCATAAGAACCAGCATTTCTATATCCTTTTTCTAGGTTATAAAGGATTATTTTCTATGTTACTTCTTTAAACTTCAAATACTCCTCATTTTGAGCAAGGCAGTACTTGCTGGGCAAGTTCCATCTAAAACAACAATATGTAAAATCTTAAACATGCACCTGTTGTGATTGTCCGGAACCGTTCCTGGCCAGCTGTATCCCAAATTTGCAACTTAATCCGTTTGCCATCAAGCTCAATGGTTCTTATCTTGAAGTCAATTCTGTCAAGGAAAGATCATTATGTAAGAGATGTTAAGGATCTCCATGAAGCTTTTAGTTAGTTCAACTCTAATACAATTAAAAGGAAACACACTCTAATTGACAATGTTTTATATCTATTAGCTTAGATCATGATCCGATTGACCTATTGTGATGGTCAACATTACACATATTAGAGAGTTTCTGACAGTAAATGCGCACAGTTTCTGAGAATACAAACCCAATAGTGGTAATGAAACTGGTTGTGAAGGAGCCATCAGAAAACCGTAAAAGCAGGCAACTCTTTCCAACGCCTGAATTTAGCAAGTACTATTAGTCATTCACAACCAAAATCTACATAGATGAGAATAAGCATATCTCCCAGGAATAATGATATATAAATGCAAGTACTTAATTCTTGATGCTTCGCAATTGCACTAAAAAGAAACATTCCGTAGTTAACACAAATCCCAGATACAATATAGAAGATCCCAATTCCATTTCATTCTTATCCATCTCAACTAATTTTCAAAATGAACCCTGTAATAGCAATAAGCCCCCTTGAAGCTAAATCTATGACCCCCGACAGGCGAAACTCATGCTTAATCCACCTAAATATATGCCTTTTCCTGAAACACAAATACTAAATTCTCATAGTATCGTATACCCTGGCCAACTCTTGTTTGTTTCACTGGCATATCTCAGGATACAGGGTTAGTCAAACATTTACTCATCACATTACATTTCATTCCCAAAAGTTATATATATATATATATATATATATATCTTTCTCCCATTATCAGTCAAAACCAAAATGGGATCTTTCAACCAAACCCATGAACTCCGTTCAAATCAATATAGCTCAAACCAACTATCCCATTAGAAAACTGAAATACAACATCACATTGTCACTACCCATCCCAAGTAAAAACCAAAACCGAATTGGATCTCAAAATGGTCACCTTCCATTTCTTATTTCCATATCTTTATCAGGAACCAAACAAAAAAAAAACTATAGAACTTTCACTAACCACTGTCGCCAATGAGGAGGAGCTTGATCAGATAATCGTAATCGGCGCGAGCCCTTGGTGCTGCAGCCATTGATTTGCTATATATCAGCAACCCAAACTGCAAAATCCAACCTTCAATCTCTGCAACCAATAATGAACAACAACAACAACAACCAAAGTCGTTTTTTTTTTTTAGGACAAAACAAAAGCGTATATGATTCAATAACTTTTGAAGAAAATACATGAGATCATAGAGAGATAGAGAGAAAGTTACCTCCGGTGAAAGCTTAGCAAGTGGTCGGCGACATCAGAAGCGATCCAATGAATGTGGGAGACTTCGGGTTCGTGACCTCTTTGGTTCTGTTGTGTTTAATAATACGTGGGAGACTCCTTACTGTACGTGAAAGCAATGCGTCCGTACACCCTGTTGCACTAGATAATTTCTCTGCTATTCATGAATTCATTTGCTCATAATATTTTGAAAATATTGAACTTTGTAATAAATTTTCATGTGATTGTAGAAAAGATTTATATATGGACTTTGTATTAAAATTTCAACGGTTTCTATCCTCTTCTTTCTTTTTCAGTTACGCAAATTTGAAAACAATAACCTAGCTAGCTTCAAATTTTGATTCATCGTTTCAGCAAAACGTAATTCTCGAGAATTTAAATAAAACTAAAGAATTTCTAATTTCTTAAGACTATTTCCCATGTTTGGATTCTTATCCCGTGGAAATATTCTTATCCCGTGGAATTAGTAATTTCCACTGGAAAATAATAGTGGAATTTAAGAGTTTAAATTCCCGACTTGAATTCTTCACAAAATAGATGTCATTTGTCAATTCTCTTAACTGAGGTTAGTCTAAATACAAATTCTTATCATTTTAAAACTCTACATCCTGAAATTCAAACAGTAGAATTCTCAATTAATAGAATTTAAATTCATGGCATTGTAATTCCCATGATTTTGAAATTTCTATAGAAATTGAAATTACTGTATCCAAACACAATGTTAAAGAAAATGTGGGTTATACAAGTTCACACATGTACGATCGTGCATATATAATTATATACATACGTACTTGCCATGAAAATAAATTCAAAACAAATTAGTTTTAACAAAATCAAGAGCTTATTTGGTTTAAGGAAAACTATCAACTTAAACTCTATGAAACATTTCCGACAAAAAAAAAAACTCTATGAAACATTTTATCACATGTTTCTCTATGTTCTAAAGACAATGTATATAGTAGTGGAAACACGTGATGGTTTTGTTGCATAAAAATGAAAGATACTATTTATTTAAAATATTTAATGAAGAATTTCATACACTAACACACATTACATCTATGATTGATGATCATCAAAACACGCGCATTAAATTAAGTTTTTGAGTGACTTAGTGTTAAACAAATTAGATTTTTTACGTGGGTACGGGGTACCTAACAAAATAAAAAAGAAATGTAATGTGCGAAAAGGTGAAATAGAAAAGAACCCAAAGAAAGTTATAGTTGGAGTATATCCTGGGAAGATCCTCTGCCCACTTCCTTGCACCTACTAAACGTCATAGACATGCTCAAGTTTGTTTGTCACCTTTCTAACACTTCTCAGCTCTCTCTATCTCTGTTTCTCTCCGATCTCCATCATTGACCTCTGCGATTTCGAGCTTCTTCAGATGGGGTTTGAGTTCGATAGTCATGGCGGTGACAACATTGGTGGTAGAGTTGGTGGTGCAGCTGCTGCTACTACCAGCAAAGATGGAGCTGGCAACAAGAAAGAAGACGATTGAAGTTTAGGTTATGAATGAATGGCATTTGATGTCCACCGGTAGGGCAACTACGATCTTTGGCAGTACTTCTGAAACTCTATATTATGTGTCTTTCTGTTAAATTAGTTATATTATTGTTCAAATTCCAGCCATGTTCATGGAGAGTGCTACTTAGTCATTCTCTCCCAATAAAACGTTTGCTGGTTTATATAATAATACTCCTTTGTCTTTGTGCTGGAACATCATATCAATCCATCCTCGTTTGCTTATTAATCTACAAATGTTGTCTTTGTACATCCCATGTCTTTTTCTGTTTAATTTGTATCAACCATATGCAAAGTTATAAACCTACTTGATCGCACACTGGATCCAACAGCCTGCACTCGAAGTTTCCTTCTTTCGGAATGCGGGGCAGAAGAGGGTCACCGACGTTTTGTTCATATTCTGATGAACCGTCCACAATATGGAGTTTATAGATTTAAAGTTTCAAACAATAATGGAAGTCAGAATGTATCTGACGGATTGGCTGGAGCATCAAATTAGAGATCCCTAAATGAGACTCAACCTAGTCGAGCAAAACATTTAGCTGAAAACTAGAAATAACCGTGAATTTGGAAAGATAACAGTATAGGCATCACCAATGCATTGCAAAATTGCATTTTAAGAACCATGAATAATAGTCAAAATTCTGCATTTCATTCAACAATTTAAGACAGAACCACAAGACGGTGTAGACAGACATGCAATAATATTCCATAGACGAAGTAACAAATCCCATTAAAATAATCTCTATACGCAGCCAAAATAAACATAAACACAAAAGTCTATGATGTTCTGCATAAGCAGACCCAACGTCCTCAGCTGCAGAAAAAACCCGGTCTCATTCTTGATAAAAAGCTGGCCTAATAAAAGAAACCAAGAACTTTCCCACCGACATTCTTTCTTCTAGCCTCTTCATGGTCCATGATGCCAGCTGAAGTGGTAAGCACGATATATCCAAACTGCAAGATGAAACAGAAAGTAGCTCAAGTGAATGTGGTAAGATTAAAGTCATAAAGTCAACCGA
This sequence comes from Fragaria vesca subsp. vesca, assembly GCF_000184155.1. Classification (NCBI taxonomy): domain Eukaryota; kingdom Viridiplantae; phylum Streptophyta; class Magnoliopsida; order Rosales; family Rosaceae; genus Fragaria; species Fragaria vesca. Next base: position 16,984,823 of record NC_020497.1, read on the forward strand.
ATAAGCTATGAGGGCATAAATGCACAACAGTAGTCGATTCATAACCAGCCAACCAACGATAACACTTGTGAAGGATATTCATGCAACAGAATAACTACAGAGTACAAACTAAGATGAATCACATATCAAGGCCACACTTTATAATCACACAAAATTCAGCTCATCTTGTTGAGATTCCAAAAATTTGTTCAAAACAAACAAGGGTGAACAAATCTAAATAACACTAGATCTAATACGTAAACAGAGCCTCAAATCATATCATATATCTAAACTCGAGAGACCACTTCAATGCTTTTTCCTGAGTTACTAACAACTAAAGCTTGACTAACCTGTCTTGAAGGAAGCAACCTAGCAGTCCAACCTTCAATCTCCTTAACACCGACATCAAAACGAGGACTAATGACCCCACACTTGTTAAGCCTTCCATTCAGTTCAACCACAATTTTACCAGACCTGTGGTCATCAACATACTCGAATTCTCCAATGTATCCTAAAGCAGAAAATAAAAGACATAAATATCCATAATATTTACTCACAAAAATGGAATAACGAAAACAGAACTAATGAATTTAAACAAGGTTTTGGATACTGACCATGCTTTTGCATCACGGTGAGGAACTTGATGATCACTTTGGATGATGGCCTGATCATCACCTGACGCTTACCACGTTTCTCTGCATTGTACATGCCCTTAAGAGCATCATTCAGCACGCTAACCCTCACCATTGTCGCTGCTGCATAAGAAAACAAAAACAAATAAAAAAACCAAAACTTTAGTTCACATATCACAAAATCAAGCAAACTGAAGCACAGAGACAAATTCCACTAAATATGCTCCCACTCAGTAACACCCAGAACCATAAAAACACATACCAATTTCCTAACTTCATCGAAATTCACTTAACAATCAACTAAGCCATCAACAACCATCATGGTTTTAACCATTTCCATATATCAAGCAGATAAATGAATCAACATGGTGAAATCTAATAACCCAGAATAAACCCAAAACTCTGCATTCCGACACTGAAATTCCACAAAGGACTACAAGAACAGCCACAACACAAAAACAGAGCCCAAAACCAAATACACAACAGATCTATATGTTAAAGATCAAAACTTTATTTAATCTTTCCTTTAAATATCGACGAAACTAAGCACAGAGGCTCTAATAAACCTCAAAATTGCACTAATTGAAATAACAGGGCACATCCATGAAACCCATAAGAGACTAAAAGAGATATGAAATCGAGACAAATTGAAGTTATTGATGAAGAAAAATGAGTACCCACCTTGAGAGATGAGCAAGCTAAGCAACAGAGGCGCCTCCGACTCTCCGAGAGCTTTAGGGTTTTTTAGGGCTTAAGAAAGAGGGAGGTGGGAGACTGAAAACCTAGCTATTATATATTTGGTGGGAACGGCGAGTAGTTGGGCTTTGCCTAATTATAGGCCCAAATATTTGTGGAAGTTTTAGACCAGAATCAAGCAAGACGAGGACCAAAAATCCCAAAATTAAAAACTAAAAGCCTAGATTCCCCTACATAGTACAAACCGAGTATATGAATTCTACTTAGCTGAGTTTTACGAGAATCAAATTCTGCGAGACTTTGATCAAACAGGTAGTGGAAGTCACAGATGAAGAACATAGCACGACAAGAATACTACAATTATTAATTAGCTATATAGTTTTTGTTCACATATGAAGAACCAACACGACAAGAATACTACGATCATGGACCCTTAGAAAGACAACAGGGAGTGAAAGCCACATTAGATGAAAAAAGATTACCGAGCTCGACAATACTACGCTCATTAGTTAGAAACGTAAGTTTTGTTCCTACCAAAAATGTAAAATGGCACTGTTTTTAGTTAGGGACTAGATGTCATTGATTTGATGCTTAAACTACTTTTATTAGGCCATCACCATCAACTCCTTGTTCATATAGTTATAAATAGAAACCATGCATGACCCAATTGAAGCACCGAGTAACAAAGTCATCTTAATATAAGTCTTCCTATCTTGCCCAAATGGCTTTCAGCTCGACACCAAAGCTCAGATTATCTCTTCTGTTGTTGTTTTTGTCTATGTTTGCATTTTCTGCCGCAGCTTCGTGTTCTGGCCATGGACACCAAAGCAGGATTGCCCATGTCAGCGGGTACTTCCAGAACATTCTCGTTGAAACATTTACCTTATTCAATAACAGTAGGGTAACTGCACTCCCAGACCCAAACTCTGCAGTAAAGGCCATGTACCGAAGCGCCAGAGTGAGATTAGGTCAATACGATTATTTTGTCATCGGAGAGCACTATAATGTGACAGATGACTCCGGTCATCGTTACAATGGCTCGTATACGTTGATAGGGGCTTGGAACCAATCCATGACACTCAGTCCGACTATGGTTGGACCAGGTACTGGAGACTTCTCGAAGGCTACGGGAAGTGCTTATCTTGGAGGCTTCTCTCGCTTGTACAATCGATTCAGCGCCCGAATTTTACTTTGTCGTTAATTAGTTATCACATATGATCAGTTGGAAGCTCATGCATGTTTTTCTATATAAAGTGAATCCAAATAATGAACAACGCGTCTCCATACATACACAGAATCGTGTGTGTAGCAGGATGTGACAGTGTTTATATATCATTACATGCATTATGTATAGAAAATAATATGTTGTAACAAACAATTTGCATGTAATAATAATTATTTGTGAGAAATAAAGGGATAGTTGTCAATGTTTTGACCATTTTGTGTGTATTTTCACAACAAATTGCCTTTTATTTTTATTTTTTATGATTCATATATTATATCCAATAGGAAACCCAAAATAAAATTAACATTGATTCAAAATGAAGATGAAAAAGGGTTCCAACTCCATGGAATAGAAGGTGCGAAACAGAAGAGTTTCACTGTTTCAGTCCCACATAAATGAAAAGATTACTTGACTAGAGTTTTACCAGAAACAAGTTTTGCAAGACTCGTTAAACTAAACAGGTAGTGAAAGCTACATATGAAGAAAAAAGAGAACCGAGTAGTCCGAAACAATTACTACAAGGTGAGTTAGTTGAGTTAGTTCAAATGGATATCAAGGTGACATGCATGGGATGTATTTTATGTCCTAATGATTATGAAGATGTTATGCAGTTAACGCTTCAATGCTCATCACGCCTGGAATGCAGCTGGTTTATTAATATGGTAGGGGTATAGATGGGAACGGGAAGCTATATATAAAGATTTCTTGATTTCTATGGTTTCGACTAGGGACATAAATCAAATTGAGAAGATCTTGATGATTATGTGGACTATTTGGGAGGAGAAAAGGCAGAATCCGAATGATGCTGTTTTATTATCTTTAGGTTGGTTCATGAGTTCAAAAAGGCCAATGCTACTGTGTCCAATGGGGTTGCGCTCACAGGACAGGTTTGGCAAGCACCGAATCAAGACTGGCTGAAGTGCAACTGTGATGGTGCATTCTTAGTGAATTCTAGAACGGCAGGCGCGCAGTTGAATTATTTTTCGAAACGGTGAAGGTCGGTTTGTAACTAATCTGTGCAGGTAAACCTTTCCGGCAAATTTTTTCTACAATTCATGCTGATTTATTAGCTATATATGTTGGAAGGCTTGGAGAATATTATTCTTGAGTCATTTTCGAGTCTGACGTACTGCTTGTTATTAGTCTAAGACTGGTGAATTAAACATGCAAGGAGTGAAAGTTACGGATGAATACGAAAAGGGAGCCGAGCTCGACAAGAACACTACAATCATCAAATTGAAATATAAGTTTGTTCCATCGGAAACATACAATGCGCTGATACTAGAATTTCCTCGATATTGAATAACTCTTGCTTGCAATACTCTTTGCATTCATTATACACTGTTTTTGGTTAGGAAGTCGAGGTCATTGATCTGATGCTCTAACCACTTTGATTTGTCCATCATCATCTACGTAATCCTTGTTCATATGGCAATAAATAAGAACCATATATGCATGACCTAATTGAACAACTGCATCACAAACTTATTCTGAGTTTGATCTTCCTATCATTGTTTGTTTGCTCAAACGGCTTTCAGCTTGACACCAAAGCTCACTATATATATCTTTTATGTTCAGGCTTTGCGTTCTGCATGACGTCGTTTATTTCGATTCTCTATCTTCACTATAACAAGAACAAGAACACAAGGTTCAGACACTAATTATGTAACTGTCCATATGTCATTTCTAAAGTGCATGGTCCAGCAGATGGAAAATTCTCGTTACACAACATAAATTAAATTTCCAATGGCTATGCTTGCAATCTGCGCTGTATATGGAACACGTAGAAATAAGGCCCAATAATTTCGACCCAAAAAAGCCCAGGAAAAATGTAAGTTCTGTTGTTATGCATTATTTAGCCACCCAGTTGTGGGCTTAGCCACTTGTAGGCCTAATAATTTGTGAAAGTGTAATCTGATGTACAAAAGATTTCTGGACATATCTTTACTATTAAAAAGCCTGTCTTTGATAAAACATTTTTTCCAATTGTCTAAAAAATCGAGGTAGCAAAAAGATCTCAAAGAAATAAAAATAAAAATATTATGGGCATGACTGTAAAACACCGAAGCATACGATTAATGTCTATAATTGCCCTGATGATGAGTTTCTTATGCTTGAAAGTTGAAACATTCTTAGAAGTCGAACACATGTACACAATCATACAATAAAGTGTTATGATTTAGCTAGTTTCCTACAACCTTTTTACTTTTATCAAAATGCATATGAATATCACAGTGCACCATAAATAAACAAGAGGATGTGTTAAATAGGGATACGTACAATGATGAAGAAGAAAAAAAAAAGAAAAAAAAGAAAGAAAACCTTGCTTGAAGAAGAATACTACAATGATGAAGAACTACAAGTCTACAACCATGAATTAATAATATCGGTTGTCACACCAAAATTATAAATTGCCAAAATTAGAAGGACGTCCTTGGCACTGGCTTACTCTTGCTTGCATTACTCGTTGCCTACATTACACATTTATACCACTCTTTTTAGTAAGGACTGATTTTAAAGGAGTCCAGTGATTCTGATGCTTAAACTATTATGATTAATCAGTCCATCATCTTCTCTTATTTTGTTCATTGATTTGATGCTTAAACATTTCTGGTTATGCGAACTATTCTGTACGTCATATATCAATTAACCCTAGTTCATATAAATAAAGGGATTCAGCTCCTCTAAAGTTACATAAAGTTTACAAAATCTAGACCATATAAAATTATTAATGGTTTAACTTTAAACACATCTGACGGCACTAACAACATGACTAACGTCTACCATTCATTCACCAGTTATTACTTTATCTTCCTCATTTTTTTTTCTGAAGTGTTGTTTCATGAATGTTATCAGTTATTCTCATTCAAAGAACAATGGATCGGAAAAGATACACAACCAAGTGACCAACCGTGTTAAACTGAGGTACCAGACGATAAGGACAGGGGCGGTCCAATGTTTT
>NC_020497.1:16990336-17011695 GCF_000184155.1 Fragaria vesca subsp. vesca
AGCTTTAGAAACTTGATTATCTGTATCAAAGGATAAGAGCTCATGCGTACTGGATCAAAGATTCAAAGCAACATGAATTGCTGGATCATTTCACATCCGCTAAATTATTCAAATTCTTTAGCTTTTTGTAATCTGTATTCTCAAATTTAATAACTGGAGAAAATAAGGTAATGAGAAGGAGATCGATCTTAAATTATGATTTAACCTAAATTTGTTCGTCTTCTTTTATTAAATTCAAAGATTATAAACCTTTCAAGTCCTCAGTAGCTAGCGCACTGATCTTATATATCATCATTCACGTTTATCGTTTGTTGGTTCCCTCTTTTCTTTCTTTAGGCTTTCAACATAGCTATGCTCTTCAATCTTCATCTTAGCCGACTGCTACCTCTCTATCTTCTAACCTCGATAGTTTTTTTTTTTTTTTTTTCCCTCTTTTACAAGTTGATGGCAGTTACAGAAACAAAAGCAAATTAGTTAACTTGGTTGACGTGGACTATTCTAATTCATTTGATTATATACATGACTTAGATTTTATAAACTTTACGTAACTTTAGGGATCCTAACCTGAAAGGAGCCGGTAACATTGAACATCCAGCACACTGCTTAGTTCTTAAAAAGCAATACATACAGTAGGGGAAATCCAAGAGCAGGTCATTTCGATCATAATTACACCAACCGATCACACAGTAACTCCTAGATAACCATGGTTTAGGAAAAAAGCAAAAGATAGAAAACCCATTTTATACACAAACAGCTAATAAAAGCTTCAAAACGTCAACTCCAAACTCGATGATCGATGTTAAGCGGATGAAGATAAGTTCATGCAGGTGACGTAGCAGCTTTCTTCCCAATGAACACACTCGTCAGAACCGACTTCGACTGAAGAGACGCCTTCACCAGTTTCACACCCTAATATAAATAAAAGTGATTAAAATGGTATATTAATTTGCATACGAGGTGTTAATTACAAATAAAAGTAACATAACTTTTATGCAATTTTTATGCCAGTGACTAATATTTTGTAACATAAGATAGTGAACCCTAGCTGTAAGCTTGCAACATAACATATGGTTTAAGGAAATGATTTCTCACCTCCTGCATGCCAAGATCAACAGCCTTTTCTTGAAGAACCCCCACACCCTTAACATTAAACCTGTTGAGAAGAGTTATGCTGGAGAAGTGGAGATGGTGGACATAGGCTTCACCTCCAAATCATCCATAATCATATATGTCACAACACCTTTAACAAACCCTACTCCACCGGTGCCAGAAGTTTCTTCTGAGGTAGTCGACGGTGAAGCAACATAAGTGGTCTGCGCGCTCAAATTCTGATTACATGATGGACACTTAGCTTTTGGGTCCTCCGACACATACTTGTGATCTTCCCACTCGCACACATGTAGATCGCTTTCCGAGCGCTTAATTCAATGTTGCTCAGCTTCAGGATGTTGGATCCAAGTGCAAGTGGTGCCTTAGGTTTAAGAAGCACGTCCTTGTTACCGTTGGGTTGCATGTATGTATCATGTAGGTTTTTTACACTCTGATAGAGTTTTCCAAAGCCACCCACCATGCCATCCTTGTCGAGAAGCCTGATGACTGTGCCTAGAGGCAAAGAGAGCAGAGTGGAGAAAATCGACAAAGTCTTTACCAGCTTCGGCAAAGAGAACCTTTTCTTGCTTGTGGAGCTGGAAGAGGTTGCCATGTTTGTGTAGCGGTGTTTGAACTTGTGCACGAACAAATGAGCAGTGTTTTTTTACGTAATGCATATGAAGACCTAATAACTCTATTTAGTAACCATTAGTAATTTTATATGGTCTAGATTTTGTGAACTTTATGTAACTTTAGAGATCGTAACTTTAGAGGAGCCGAATCCAAACAAAATGACAATGAAGATGAATTTCTGTATATTGCGATAACCTGTACAAGTTAGCTGATACATATAGGATGCATACAAATCTGCTCTAAGAATCAATGACAAACATTACGATCCTACAATCACTTTACATGACTACTAATTGATTACCTAATGATACATGATCCACAATTACCTTCATCACACATTGCCATATTAATGCATGATACCTTAACTGATATTCTTTCCTTCAATGAATGTAACTATATGCAGGGCTATCTTAGAATATTAGCTTGTTCGTGTATTCCGTGGAATCCATGTTTTGCCATCTTGTGTTTAGAATCTGGCTAAGACTGTAAAATCAAAAACCAAACTATATAGTGATATTTGAGTCTGCTTATTTCGATTCCAAGCTTTTGGACTTTATATATAACAATTTTGAAACCATGCACTTGAGCTAGACAAGCAGACGATTAGCTAGCTAAGTAGCTATTAATACTGAGGCCTCAAATGGCGTACACATCTTGTCGCTGCAGATCAGGGTCACATCCTGCATGCCTTGCGCAGGCGTCTCGCCCTTGACTGGGGTACGGTAAAGCTATGTGCCAACGAAACCAGTGCGAGTTCTAGTTGAGATTGAACGACGTACAGCTCCACATCGTTTGAAGTCCACTAATTCGACTTGCTGAACGAAGATATATCTATGATTTAAGCTTATGTATAATGAACCAAGTGCGGAGAAAGTTACTCACCTGATATTCCTCCCAAGGTAATATCCTCCACTGTTCACCGAGTCAATGGCGACCCCTAACTCCGGATCCGGTGCTGTTAGCCTGAAGCTGCTGATCGATTCAAAGCGTCAAAAGGTTCTCTTTGCGGAAGCCGGTAAGGATTTTGTGGATTTCCTTTTCACTCTTCTCTCTTTGCCTGTTGGTACTGTCATTAGGCTTCTCTCCAAGGGTGGGGATGGTTGGTAGCTTTGGTAAACTATACGAAAGTGTTGAAAATCTTGATGATATATGCAACCCAAACAAAACAAGGATATCCTGCTGAAACCCAAGGCACCAAGTGCTGGACCAAATATCCTTAAGGTGGCCAACATCTTTGACTCGAGTGCTCCAAAGGTGCTTTACTTGTGTCCTAAAATTTATCACAATACCCAAGCCCACCAGTACGTGACTGAAAACTCGTCTGAGAGTTGTCCATCATGTGGATTATACATGAGCCTCCCCACTGCTTATGTCGGTCAGGCGACTACAACGGCAGAAACTTCTGGTGCCGGTGCTACTGGATAAGTGAAAGGCGTTGTGACATACATGATCATGGATAATCAGGAGGTTAAGCCCATGTCCACCATTTCAAGCATTGCTATGCTCAACAGGTTCGATATCAAGGATGTTGGTGCCCTTGAAGAAAACTGCTGGATGAACTTCTCTTCATTCACTTAGTTTGCTCATCATCAAGGATTGACATAGACTCTGAGCTGTTATTTCTGAAAGTTACGGGTTTGTTTTGCTTTTTACCAACCCAGGGTTATTTTGGAGCAACTATGTGATGATGTAATTTAATGATCATGCTTGTGGATCTCATAACTTTCTTATGGGAGTCGAATACCAAGACTCTTAATGCAAACTTTCTCATGTAAAATATGCTTTTAAGCAGTGTGCTAGTTGAGCGTTCAAACATATCTATGTAGCTATCTTTGATCAGTGTTTTCATAAAATTTGTGGATTCAATTTCAGGATGTGGTATTGGTCTTGGAACAACATAATATAAACATATATGATCTTAAGGTCCGCTTAGATGTTCATGTATTTAGCTAAGACTCCTAAGAATCTGCCTAGTCTCTAATACTGAAATGCCATTTGATCTTGGTACGTACGCATCACTAGCTAGTTGTTGATGATCAGCCTTTTAACCTTTTAATTAGTTTAAAGAATCCCATAAGTACATCAATTTAAGATCAAACATCTAACTTTTTAAGGCTTCAGCTTTTGTGTACTTAGATCAGGAGAAATTTTTCTGTGCTCCGGAAAGACCACGTCACCATGCGTAGTGGTCCTCCCTGACTAATAAGAAATCGTTATGTAATATCTCTTTAACACATCACAACAATGTAAAAATTATTACATTAAATTAGTAAAAAACTAAATAAACATTTAAAAGAAAAAACACATATCTCATGGGTGTTTGAACGCAATAGCCAACAAAGATCAATCTGGGTTTTTTCTTTAATATCATCACATAGATCCAATTTACACTCCAATCTAATGGAGTTCTCTTGTTTTACATGACAAATGTCCCTCAAAATTGACAATTCAGAGCATTGGTCAGCCAACAATACTGGGTTGGATTTCAAATCATCTTCAATTAATCTGCTTGGCTTATCTTATATATCTTACAACCCAGAATGGAACCATGCTTAAATGAAACTGTTACAATTCTATTGATCCAAATAGTGCTCTCCAAGGATGCAAACAAGAATTTTTTTCACAAAGCTGCAAGGATGGGGATGCCCATCATCGGAGGGTGATTGTGACTTTGAAGAGGTGAAAAACAATAACATGGCTGGTAAGGGTTATGAGCATTTTCAAGGGGTGCGTTAGGATATGTGCAGACAGAGTTTCTTAGATGATTGTTTTCTGCTATTGCCATTTTCAACATCGGACAGTGTTTTGAGAAGGGACTCCCTTTTAAAAACATTAACATGGCTGGTAAGGGTTATGAGCATTTTCAAAGGGTGCGTTAGGATATGTGCAGACATAGTTTCTTAGATGATTGCTTTTCTGCTATTGCCATTTTCAACATCGGACAATGTTTTGAGAAGGGACTCCGGACTCCCTTTTTCGGAATGGTGTTTTAGAATGAACCCTGCTCTCTTCAATCTCTAGCCTGAAACTAAACTCACTAATTTAGTGGAAGATGAAGTAATGTTTTACTTTTTGTGATGTGTCAAAGGAATGTTACATGGCGATTTGTTATTGGTCAAGGAGGACAACTAGATATGGTCACAGAAAAATTTCTCATCATGAATTCTCAGGATTCGTTGTTAACGAGTTTTGTGGGATTGAAAGGGTAATTTTCAATAGTCACTATAGTCAGCTATATGTTATTTCATGCTGGATCAATTAAGATTTGGTAGTTGCTATAGTAGATTCCGACTTTTGAGTGGTAGATGTGGGTAAAGGTGGTGGCCTGATTGAAAGGTAATTAGTCTTTTTCTGTGGTTTTACTTTCTTTCTTAGATTTCATTTGAGGAGGAAAGTGGAATTTTGAGTTAAATTCTATGTGGGCTGTCCTGAGCATTTGATGGGGTGCTGAAAAGCCCACCAAACTGTGCTACATTTTTTATTATATATCCTAGAAAAACCGATCGTAACTCGAGAAATTTTGATAAATAACCACTATTTGACTCTTAAATTGAATTTTAACCATCAATTTAGCAATCAATGAAAAATAACCTTCTATGCTACTGAAAAGACACAGGTGCCCTTTACTAACCAGATGCTCAAATTTGTGAAATCATGTTGAGTGCTCTCGTTCAATCAACTTCAACTCTCAAACACTTAATCTACTGGCAATCCCATGACGACCTGCTTCAATACAACTTTGCAACTTCGCTAGACAAGACCTGCAAAAGCTGTGGGTGAAATAATTTTGAAGACATTTGATTAGCCTAAAGGATAATCCAACGCGACCTTCAATATTGCATCCCTCTCTGCACTCCTTTAGGACCTGAGGATTTCGTTATCTACTCTGTTTAATAAGCCAAATACAAGGGGTTATACTACATCATGGTCTGAAAGATTAAAAGCTAATGGTAGTTTTCTGATATGTCTAGATTTGATTCATGATGATTTAATTTCTTGATGATACAATCGTTTACTCTCATCGCTAATTAATTCCAGATGTAACTAACCATAGTCAATTTCTTTTAGTATTTGATGGTCTGATACTCTAGTTGTACTGGTGATCCGATCAGTAAATTTTGATGAACAACGCATAGATAGATTGGATCATTGGAATAATGAGAAGGAAGAGAATTTTGCATAGTTTATAATATTTAGGGTATTTAAGTCTTTTGACACTTCAAAATGGTTAGAATTCAACTATTTTTCAAATAGAGGTCAAAAATCAATTTGAATGCTAAAAAATGGTCATTTATCTAAATTTCTCTCGTAACTCAATGAAATTTATTTGTGGGTTACTATTGGGGATTAGGGTTTCGCACCTCGTCAATGACGACCTCCAACTCCAAAACCATCACCGTAAAGCTCCTCGTCGACAAAAGAAACCAAAAGGTTTTGTTCGCCGAAGCCGGCAAGGACTTCGTGGACTTTCTCTTCGCCCTTTTATCTTTCCCCGTCGGCACTGTCGTCCGACTCCTCTCCACAAACGGCATGGTCGGAAGCCTGGGCAAGCTCTACGAGAGCTTCGAAAATCTCAACGACATGTATATGCAGCCCAATCTCAAGAGAGGCATCCTCCTCAAACCCAAAGAACCAGCCGATGTCCTTATAAGTAATAACCTAGGTTTGCTGACCAACGTGGAGTCTCGAAAGACTACTATCTACTAGTGTTCAAGATATGAGGCTCACTCGTATGTTTCTGACGACCCTTATGCTAAGTGCCCGTCTTGCAACAGCACGTTGAGTTCCCGAGCGAATTTTGTGTCTACACCGATTATAAAAACCGAAGGGTTTGTGAAAGGGGTTGTTACATATATTGTAACAGATGAACTGGAGGTGAAGCCTAATTGTACCATTGCCAGTATTCTTCAGCTGGAGAAGTTTAATGTGAAGTGTATTTGTGACCTTGAAGAGAAGAACGTTGAAGTAAGCATGGATGAGGTACACCCTATTTCTCTCTGTTTCTTTTCATACACTTGGAATTCAACAATTTAATTGTAGTAGTAATCCTGTAGATTATATCTCAAAGCGTAATGGTCGATTAGGGGTTAGGGAATCCATCGTATGGAAGATTGAATAATTAAGTTTTGGGGGTCAAACAGAACCCTCATCTTATCAATGGGTGACTAGAATGGCGTTGACACGTACACTGATATTCATCAGTTCCTCTTCTCTCTGGGCTTGAATGTTTGATTATTTCTTACTATTGAGAAGGACACTCTGAGATGGAGTTTGTACACACAATGATATTCTAGTTATTCAAACTAGTCTTTTTTCTTCTTTTTTTTTCTTTTTCTTTTTTTTGATAATTTGATTTGTCATTCCAATTAGTAATTGAAAAGCACTTGAACGGGAGTGCTTCACTGCTTCTTTCTCATCTCACCTCACGTTTTTGTCTCCCTAATAACTTCTCTTCTCCTCAATTACAGTCATCCTGATCCATTCCAATAGCGTATATATGCCCAAAGAGTTGCTGTTTGCAATTGTTTTCTTTATAGTTTCATTTGTGATTCTATATCATCTTTCCTTTTGCTTAAAGAAACTGAATTCATATATCTTTATAAAAAAAAATGGTGAGGAATGTAATCGAGAAGAGAATTAAGTAACGAAGGAGAGGCGTTGAGGTGAGAATATATCTGTTAGTATTACTCTATATATAGGCTCATCATGAAGTCTGCAAGCAATTCGCAAAAGAACAGTCAATCTAGCTACCATTGTTCTTTTAGATATTTAACTTTTCTGCTCTTCAAGCTTAAGGTCAAATCAATTAATTTCAATACAATGCTAAAATTACTAATCCGGTTTTGTTCAAATGACTGACACACATACGTACACATATATATTTGACCGTTTACTGATTATAATTGTAGGGTGTGAAATTGCTTAAGGAATCATTGCAATCAAGGTCAGTCCTAACCAATGTATTTCTGAGAGGAATACAGCATGAAGATGTGAAATCACTAGTCGGCAACAACTGAATTGACATGCTGAAGCTTTTATGGATGTTTCTCCTTTGGCGGATACTTAATGATCGAAATGCTTAGATAGTTCGCTTAAAAGAATTGTAACGAGTTGCGCTTTTGGATTTCAAACTCAATTTCAGTATGAGCTTATGGTTTAATTATTTCATAGTTTTTATGAAGTATCCTCTCATATATATGCTATTAATCCTTAACACACACTCGTGCTCGCATACACTCATACTGTCATACACACATGACTTTTCTATTAAGGGATCTCTTCATTTGACCATTATGAGATATATGGAATTAGAGTAACTTTTTGATCACATTTTTATATTGTAACGGTTCAGTTTGTATATCTATATATGAGTGGATCATTTATGCAAATTTTCGCGCTCGACGACCCTGAGATGATGCTATGTTTTTGTGTACCTTAACTGCTCTTCGGGATGGTACATTTGACTATATTACCTATAACTTCACGAGAGCATTCAAAGTCTTGGCGAGAATTACATGCAACCTAATCTTGACAAAAATATCCTGCTAAACCCCATGTCTGTTGGTGTTGATCTTCATCATTTGTTGACAGACGAAGCCAATGAAGAGGAATTGAGCAAGCACAATGAAGCCACTGGTAACAAACCAAGCCAATATGATACTAATGATCAGTTCTGCGTATGCGTGTACTGTTTGAACACGAACGATATCCCCAGATCGACGGGATACAACAATAACGTCCACGGAAACATTATGTGGCCGACTGCTCTGGAACTGTTTGCCCTGAGTGAAACTATGCTATGTTCACCCCGGCGACTTGTGTTGCTTCGCCAACTAATTTTAAAAAGAAACGTCCAGCTGTACCTGAGGGTATGTAAAAGACGTGGTTACATACATGATCATGGATGATTTGGAAGTAAAGCCAATGTCTACAAACTCTAGTATAGGCGTGCTTAACAAATTAAATGTCAAGGATCCCTTTAAGAGAAAGTGATTCATCTTGGCGTGGAAGAGTTAAATTTGAAACCGTTCTACTATATATCTCCCAGTTTTGTGATAGAAATGTTACTGCTAGTATTCTTATGATTTAGAATTAGTGTCTGTCATTACATTCACAATCAATAAACATATAGATAAGTCTTTATGCGCTACCCTGCCTTCTCTTATAGGGATTGAAATTGCTTAAGGCATCAATGAAGTCGAAGTCGGTTCTCAGCCATGTGTTTATTGGAAAGAAAGCAGCATGAGCATTTGACCTTGTAAGCTGATATTTGGATTCTTACTTTCATAGATCCATGATTTTGTTTGAATTGGTAAATTTTGTTCGTTTGGTTAAATGATTTGCTACTTTTCTGTATGGAAGTCTTGAAGTAGTTCGGATCTGGATAATGGCGTGATTATGGATACATTTTCTGCTTTATTTATAACAATGCAATAACTCGATCTATTACTTGGAATGTGGCTTGCTTGAAGGTTGATAATTCTGAACCAAGCTAGTGATCGAATACATAAAAACCTAAAATCGTTTACAGTATCAATGAAAATAGCATTTGAATATAATATGAGCATGAAGAAGATTTACTTCCAAACAAGTCATTACACTTCTCTAAGCAAACCAAATTATAAATCCAATTTAGAAAAAGAAAATCTCTATTCGATCGAGATGTCTGATTAGCATGAAAACTAACTTGCAGAGTTGAGATGTTCATGCTTCACTCTTCCAGACACTCCCCCAAGAAACACATTAGTTAGGACTGACTTCGATTGCAATGGTTCCTTGAGCAACTTCACGCCCTAAATATAGCAATGAAAAAACAAAAACAAAAAGGTTTCATTAAATCATCTATAAAATGGCATTAGCTGGTACATTTTACCAAGTGTGTAGAGCAGAAACCCAACATTATTCAAACTATAACCAAAAGAGGTCATTGAATTCATCCATTGAAGCTATTTTTTACGTTGATATATTTTGGGAAGCAAAAGCATCAAAGTATATTTCACAAGGGTTGGGTATTTTTAACAAGAAAAGATCAATTAAAGATTATAAACAACTATCAAATTATTTAGAATAAAATTGAAAAAGCTCACCTCATCCATGCCCAGATCAACAACCTTCTGTTCCAGGGCACCAAAATCTCGAACATTGAACTGGGCTATTGTTGAAATGGTAGACATAGGCTTGACTTCCAAGTCATCCATTATCATGTATGTAACAACCGCTTTCACAAACCCTACCCCTTTCCCGGCGGAAGATTCTGCACTACCACTACTACTCGGTGGAGGAACATAACTCATCTTTCACCACACTCTGGGCATTATGCTTTAGGATCCTCTGAAAAATACGGGTGCGTGTCGCTATGGGTGTGGTAGCTGTAGTCATAGTATCTGCTGTAACTATTCGAACAAGTGTAGATCACCTTTCTTTCTGTTGTTTCGACATTGGTCAGCAACCCTAGGTTATTTGGGACAGAACCTGGTTCTTTGGGTTTCAGGAGAATGTCTTTGTTGAGATTGGGTTGCATGTCTGTATCACTGAAATTTTCAATGCTTTCGTAAAGTTTGCCTAGGCTTCCAACCATGGTATCCTTTGAGAGGAGCCTGATGATGGTGCCGGCGGGAAAAGAAAGATGGGTGAATAGGAAGTCCACAAAGTCCTTACCTGCTTCGGCGAACAGAAGCTTGTTCTGCTTTGTGTCGACGAGGAGATTCAAGCTAATAGTTGTCATCGACATCGAGGTGAGTGAAATGATTTCATATATCATGTACCTCTTATCCTCTTATCAGTTAGGGGATTCATATATCTGAGACTAGTTTAGTATATTGATTCTTACATTTCAATCAATAGGTATGCATATGCATGGAACCCTAGCTTGCAAGAGAATATACACCGACTAACTATTCCACCGGCCATGATATATTGTAACTTGTAAGCAAAAGTAGAAATATAAACTGGAGACACCGTGCCTTTACTCTAGCAGTTTTTATGTAGTCAAAGACTCATGAGCGAAACATACAAAGAGTTCAAATACTTGAAAATATATTAAGTGAATGATACAATTTAGAAACTCGGTTGAAGCCATGAATGCGATGTTAATGAACTTCCTTTGTACTTAAAATCTGGCAATTCTTCCAAGTGTTTGTCCATTTTTCCATCCTTCATATGGTAAATACCAATGTCGATGTCATTTGCCGTAGAGACGTGGCTCCGGTTTAGGAAATAAATACAATTGGCTTTGCATACAGAATCATCCAAGGGCTCAATCCAGAATGAAGAATTGTTTGCACCCACAAACAAGGTTGTATTCCCCAAATTCTTTACTTCTGATTTTGCCCATGAATTACTTGTATCAATCGGCACCTCGAACACCCTACAACCAGTAGTTACTTCACAGTTGTCTTCGTATAAAGTGACAACCAATAACAGGGTCCCTGTTGCTGATTCCACTAAATATCGTGCAATAAAATGAATATCTTCGCCGAAGAGTTGTTCAGGAATCTCTGGAGCCACAAGCCTCATTTGTGCTGCATTATTAGGATCTTCGATCTTACAAACAAAAACCTTACCACGACAGTCCACCACATAAAATTGTCCCTTGTAATAAACTGCATCAACTAATGTTAACGGCTCCGGTAAAGGTATAGGCCCCAGAGTCCATGTACCATTGTTGTAACCCGGCTTGTAGAAAGCTAAATGATGATATGATAGAAGCATGACCCCATAATCCGATGTAAAAGAAGGGCTCGATGACAATACAAACCTCTTCAAGTTACGAAGCGAGAATTTTTTTGGTGGCAGAGGAGGTAGCTCAATATGGGCATGGGTTAATGGATTAAAAAGATCAAGTGTGGAATAATCTTGGGATACAGTCAACAACCATCCTAGAGAAGAATAGCAAAGTTTGCCCTTAGTTTCTGGTAAATCAAGCTGGGAAATCTGACATTCTGTCAAGCTGTAGATATTGCGGACGGGAGCGTTGATCTCCTTTGAAAGAATGAGGACTGGAACTTTATGCTGTAATCTTAAAGCTGTATTAGAATTTTCCTTGATCGCTGATCTCCATGATTTGGAAACTCCTCCAAAAGCAAAGAAATCCTTCATGGAAACTACTTGATGCGCGAAACAGTTAATAAAATCTTGATGAAGGGTCGACCAATCAGCTAATGTAGTCGCCACGTTCTTCTTTCTTCGAGAATTACGAATCGTCGTTTCTCCCATGGAGATTGATTTCACAAACAGTTGATGACGCAGTACGTGAAACGTTGTAGGATGAAAGGTGGAAACTGTCTATAGTCGTCAAACAGATTGTTTTTGTTGAATGCCAAATGCCACCCTATTGTGCCTATATATGTAGGCTCTAACCAATACAAATCATATTAGGTTTAGAACTAGGAAACTACTGGAATTAGAAATCCTTATTGAAATAGTAAACTTTGTTACACGAACAAAAAATCGGGTACTTTTTGTTGTATATTTTTCGAATTGTTGTGCAAGTCGATTAGGGAATGGATATGGACTGTTAGCGATGCTTGGCTCCATTTTGATGTTGGTTTACTTGGTTTTCCTAGGCAAACGCAGCATCTGGGATGGCTGTGCATGATAAGTGTATCAACACATTGTGAATCAATTCACTTCTCATATTGTATCATCACATTGTGTCTGATTGTTATTCGTTTATTATAAATACCAATGAAGGTCTCCACACATATCAAGGGTCATAAGCAGAAGATGATTTAAGCCAGTTCGAAGGACAGGTTCAAGAGAGAGTTGGATGGCATTCAGGTTGAGTTGCAAGCTACTGATCACCCTACAGAGATGGGGCTTGATGTGATAAGAAGCCGTGCTAATTAAGTTAAAGCATTGGTAATGCAATTTGGAGGGTCGTCTACTCTATACTATCTGGTCTCTTTGTGACATGTTTATAGCCTATGGACATGAATTTGTCGTTACTATTGTATTCGGTTGGTGACATGATTTGTAACCTGTGGATGATTGGTAACACATTCGGTGTGAAATACAAACTTCTGTCCAATTTCCCAATAGCATTTTCATTCTTTTTGTGCCTTAGATTTTCATCATTGTGTGAACTGATGAACCGGAGAAAACCATTCCCATGAGGCCATGACCATGTTTTGCATTGGTTGCTTCCATTGTTTCTTATCTTTGTCTGAAGCGATTTCAGAGAGCAGATTTCTTCAGTAATGAGTTGGTCCTATATAATCTTATTGGCAGATATTTAGAAGAACTGATAATAAGGTAGGAAACTTTATTCAAAGATACCCTTAAATGCATTTACCTTTTTATGACTGGATCAGTTTTACTGCAGTTAAACTGCATCTCTCCCCTTCGACTTTGCTTCTTCTGGTTTGACCAGGAAACCTTGATTGCTCCTTAATTAGATCTTTTTGCTGAATCTACTAGGTTGAATATCATGCCATATACTTACCAGCCCTTCATAGGAATCTGCATTTCTATGGTTAAGAGTCCTGAAGAGAAAGTTAAGTTGATCCATGGTCATTCTTAATGGTACAATTATCTTCTCTTGGATGGTGTCAAGAAGACAGTTCTGAGCATACATGGAAGAGAAATTTGGAAGGCCACGAATTCTTTCAAACTTGGACTTCATCTCTTCCATTTCACCTTGCTGTTTAGGCCATGGTGGAGCCCTCTCTCTTCCATTGCTTCCACAAACCGCCAGGTTACCTGAGAAACAGTTGTTTGGCTCATCCCAAAGGAGTCACCAACGTTTGATAGCGATTCACCAGAGCTAAGCCTCTTAAGAGCAACAGCAACTTGGTCTTGTAGAGACAAACGCTTTCCACTTTGGTACTGAAGTTTTTATTAGTCGCCTTATGTTCCTTTACAAGTGAACAAATGTAATAGAATATCCTTCTCATCTCATTAGAACCCCTCCCTCCATACTACGTGCAAACTTTTAGTTCCTCAGCCAACAAAGTCACTTGTCATAGCCAGATTTATGAAAAGTTTGATTGCTACACTACTCATAAGTTAAAACCAATCACTATTCCTTAACTAGTATTGACCCCTACTAAAGTCAAAAGTCAAACCAAGTCAGTCCATAAGTGCTAGAAGTCATTCAGATAAAACAAGAGATGCTAAACAGCAGGGCTTTTGCAGTCCTTGGTTCAATAGCAGGTATGCAATGCCAGAGAATTTCAAGGATAGGAGATCGTAAAAGCAACAAACTAACGTGATTAGAATCAATATCATCTGAGTAGGTTTTCTTCAACTAACAAATTGATCGGTCTAGTCACTTTGCTTCAAATTGGTGCAGTAATGATGGCACATTCAAATATACAAGATATATGTTAACGAAATAGTGTCTCATAACTCGGAATTTATCTTTCCCTGATTTTAACATTAATCTAGTCATTTTGTACTAAAAAATCACATTGTACAAACCACAAAAAGCACCCAGAGACCAGATATGATCAAGCATTTTATCGATACAATATGCAAGAAAGAAGGGAAGATGAATGCATAAGCTATGAAGTGAACGTGTACTAAGAACACCATTCATCATTTGACTTAGGAACCTGCAGTTAATTAACTAATAACTGGAAGCAGCCTATTTGGTTTCTTTCATTAACACAGTAACAAGAAACATCTATATTATAAATCACCCAGTGAAGAAAAAAGAGATTCAGTTTTCAGAATTATGAATCAGTAGCAAGTTAACAAAGCTAAGGATTAACAGTATATACACATGAAAATCAATCTGACACTCAAAAACAGAATTTTCCAATGTCATTACATTTCACCTGACAAAATGAATTCCTAAGACAATGCTTCGTATTAGGGAATCTATGAGCAGTAACAAACGGTTCAGGAGTCAGGACACAAACCTAGATAGCAATACTCAACATGAGCTAAGAACTTCAGATTTGAAAACAAAAGCTAAACCAACAAACTCCAGTGATCCTAATTTCACTAGGAAACAATAGCAATGAAGCCAGGATGCTTGAAACCTGCATTAGTGGAAGCAATCAGGGTGCCTCAAATAGAATAACACCCCTCACAGCCCTTCGAAATTCCAACCACTGTTCATCTACAGATATCTCAACAATACCTTCAGTTGTCCACCGCCTGTAGTATAACCTCTGTTCCTCATTGTAGTGCTGGTGGCTGTACGCAACGATATTGACTTGTATCTCAAGCTCAAGCACATTACGCATAAACGGGACATTTTGTATATGACCGAGAAACGTTATGGTGCCACGTCCATCACACCAAAAGACATCCACAGGCCGTGTTGGGTTCAGAAACAATTTAATCTGCTGTTTGGCAGACTTCGGATCTTCATCCTCACGTTTGCGCTTTCTGGACAGAGTTGCAGCATTGTCAGATCCTGTGCTTGTCTTCCGCTGATATCCCTCTAATGCTGGATATGCAATTTTCAGAGGCATCTCCCCAATCAAATCATTGCTAAGGCCCTGTCAACAAATAGGTAAAGTTGTAGGAAATGAGTAACCTAACTACATCAGAGAAATTTTACTACAAAGTGGGGGAACAAGATGTGTAAGAGTCATTGGCCCCTCTACTAAGATTTTTTTAAGTATGAGCTATGTCACTATGTTTCTACGTCTACGCCTCATTCTCAGTTAAAACCAAAACCTTTATAATTTTGCCTACTAGATTGTTAATTGCTAAGAGATTTAATGCATTTTAACAGTGTCAAAGGTGCCAAACTTACCATCTTCATGTCGATCATACTGCAATCATCTCCACAAATAAGAGTTGGAAATGTGTCAAAGTCATCTGAAAGGCTCAAACTCATTGGCTTTTGCAGCTCAGGGCGCTTCTGCAGCGTATGATAACCAGTGCATGTAGTATATGCCCTCAGCGACAATCTAGAATCGACAGGAGCAACTCTTCCAATTGCGCTACCACTGAAATCTGCAACAAAGGCTTTCTTGCCACCACAGGAATCGGAAGAGACCTTAAAGCTCGCAGGAAGCACACCTTCTCCGACTGTGAAGTTATCAATCTTTTTCTCCTGACCTTGGAGGTGGAGTGTCTTCAAGAGAAAATTCTTCACTACCCCTGGCTCTGCTGGTTTCTTCATGAGGAAGGCCAAACCAGCAGGAACAAAATCCCTCACAGATGCCTGCAACCCGAACCAGTAAAACTTAGTTTCTCATTTCATAAAGTAAGTCGATTTGTTCCATAGTAACACAATTGCAGCACTATAACATCATGCTATGAACAAAAATGAGGAAATTTGTACATAAACTTACATGGATGCAAGAAATGAGGAGATTTATGCAGGAAATTGTTACTTAAACCCCAAGGCTAAGAGTGAACACAAATGAGGCATGTACTGCCATTACTAAAGAAATCGAGAACACAAATAGTTCTTATGTACATTAAATACAGCCGTTAATTATTAGGGACGTAAATAAGCAAGAACAACAAGTAATTCTGGTAATTAAGGATCTAAGAAGAGCAAGAAGCATTTTCTGTACCTGATTGCCCACTTGATCCATAGCCTGAAGAGTCCCAACCGGTTTGCCTTGATAGAAAACGACAGACTCCCCGAGTCGCCTCCAGCCCTCGTCCACCATAGTCTTCGCAGATTCCTCCAAAGATTCCACGATGAAATCATGGAACAACGACGTCGTTTCGGAACTCTCGCCCTTCACAAAGGTTCGAGCTCCAGTGTGGGAAGAGCCAGAAGCATCCTTCTTTTTCTTTATCACCGGCGAAAGCATCATCGGCGACTCTATCTCCGGCACAGAGTCCGCAGTCGCCGGCCCAGGAGCATGATTAGGAGGCTGAGAAGCCTTCTCCTGTGCTTCGATTTCCTTCTTGAGCAGCGGTGACGTCGACATTCTCTAAAATCAAAACCAGAATTTATAAACCGGAAATTCTAGAACGTAATCAAAATTTAGAACGACGAAGAGAGAGAGAGAGAGAGAGAGAGAGAGAGTTACCTCCAAGAAGAGTTGTGGTAGTTCTTGCAGCGAATCCAGAGAGAGAGAGAGTAGCTGTGGGTCCGTACAGTGGTGAGTTGGAAAGAGAAAATGTGAGGGAAGAGGGAGAGGTGTGTGTGAGTTTATATATAGCGCGGATTTCGGGGAGGAGGAGAAAGCGTGAAAGGTTTTGGCGGTTGGGAATATAACGACAAGGAGTAGTCGTTGGGGAATATTTGGTTTCAGTGATGGTATTTTGGGAAATTAAAATCCAAGACCAAATATCCACACACCAATTTCTTCAGATTTGGTTACGGCGCAACACTGTAATCGTCAGGAAAAACATGCATCCTCAACCCTGAAGACTTACAGTGGACACGTATCTATCACACCACCCTCTACTGTCCCAAAATATGAATTTTCACAAGAGAATTTACAGATTGTGAACTAATTAATTTATTCTGAACATATTAGTGATATTACTAATAGAGAAGAAAAACTTTCAAGTACACAATGGTAGGGTCATATTTTCATGATCGGGTGGTCATGTTATACGATTGTAGATAGTCGCATATTTAACACTTACATATTATTATTTTGTTGTAGTTGAATGTGCTCCAGAAAACGAGAACTCTATATGTAAAAATCAAATTTTCCTGATGCCTTGGCCAGAGATAGTATCAACCATGATCTTGGTTTGATCACTTTTGCTAATATCCCTGCTCATGCTACTTAAGCTGTTTAGATGATCTTGCTAGTGTTACTAGAGAAAGAAGAACGGGGCTTTGCTCGAGTATTTAGCCTGTGACTTTTTTGTTTTTATTTTCTTTAGGCCTTTAAAAAAAATCAAATTTTCCGAAATTCTTACACGAAATTACCTCTTTACCCCCATTATAAATATTTTGTCTAACAAAAAAAGTTAGAAGATGGACGCATATTACTTGCTCAGTGCCTCTATGCTGAAATAGTCTCACTTCACCTCAATCCCAGTTGCTCCAAATTGATAATTAGGGTTGACTTTAATCCTTTGCAATTTCCAAAAGCTTCGTTTCGAACCCAACTCAACGGCACAGTACTAGTCTCTTTACCCGCCAAAGACGCCCAACAATCATAGTTAAAAAAACCATGCACACCAAATGTTCGACGAAATGCCCAACTGAAATTTCAGCCTTCCATTCTTGAGCTGCAATCAATTTCTCAGCTGCAAAAATAGTGCAGCTTCTTATCTAGTGCTAGATTACATAGTGACAGCGGTGAATGTCGGATCACCATGAGTATAAGATGGCCGCGGCTTCTCTCACCGACGAACCTCTCCCAGATCATACGTATGCAGAAAAACCCATTAACAGCTCTCAGAATATTCAGTGAAGCACAAACCAAGTACCCGAATTACCACCACAACGGTGCAGTCTATGCCACCAAAATTGCATTCTCGAAGCTCGGGCCAAATCACTGAGATGGAGGAAGTGATCAATCAGATGGAGAGGGATTCATGTGAATGCAAAGACTCGGTGTTTGTGGCTGCAATCAAGACCTACGCAAGAGCAGGCAGCTGGACGAGGCGGTGTCTCTTTTTAAGAACCTTTCGCAGTTCAATTGTGTGAACTGGACGCAGTCTTTTAATACCCTGGTGGAGATTATGGTCGAAGAGTCCAGGCTTGAAGACGCTTGTCGCCTTTTCGTGGAGCATTGCTGTGGGTGGGAAGTGAGCTCAAGGATTCGGGGCTTGAATTTGCATATGCTTGCTTTGTGCAAGAAGGGTCGTTCGGACATTGCATTGCATGTTTTCCAGGAGATGGATTATCACTTATCAGAGCTGCATTCCGGATAGGGAAAGAGCAATGGATTTATGCATTTTGTCTACAAATTTGGTAGTAGCTGAATTTTGCAGCAATGGATCCTGTGAATTTTGCAGCTTGAATCATCTATTAATTGTATATTGTAAGTATCATTTCAAATTCAGTTTTACTATAATACTTCAAGCACGGATTTGTAACACAACGTGTGTTACTATGAATATTGACTTTGGGATTCTTGGCAGGAAAATTAATAAGAAGACCAAATTTCAGAATTGAGTCCTCCTCCGCTGACAGTGAGTCCTCGTCCCTTTACAGACTCCTTTACAGATTTGATGTCATTGAAATTGTGAATCTTTTTCGTATTTCATTTGTGATTTGTACTTAGATTGTATTGAAGTTGTATTACTGCTCATAATTGATTGTGGGGTTAAATGACTCTTTGGCAAAGAAACATTTAGAAGGGTGAAGCCATGAAGTTGGTCAATAATCAGAACAGCTAAAGAAAAATCTGGATTGGCTGTTTGTGGTTTTGGCCGGTTTGGCTTTGGGATTATTTGAAATCTTGATTTGGCTAGGGTTTTACTGATTTAGTCTGTTATTGTCTGTGTAATGAATCTCAGGTAGGACTGTTTCAGGCAGAGGTTTGAGCAATGGCTCCTAAAGGTAATTACTTTGACATTGAACTTTATGCGGAATGAATATGCGCATTTAATATGAAATTTGAGTTATTAGGTTGTGAAATTTGAGTTTCGGTGTTGCTTTTTGCTGCTAATAGCTTTGTTTTGGCTGTATTGAAGTTTAATATGTTATAAATTTGTTTGACTATGCAATATTGGATAGTGTAGAAAGAGATTTCTGGGCTATGTGATGGAATTATATGTTTTAGGCATTTTATGTTTAAGAGATAAGCTTTGGATTGGTTTTATCTTGGAGTTAGGACTTTAGTTCTTCTGCGGTGGGTTAAGTTTGCAAGAGTGTTTGCATAATTTGTATAGTGAAACTTGTCAGAATGGGGTCTATTCGTGCTACATTCGAGTTGATTCTGCTACTGTGTTTTTTTTTTCCAAAGACCAAAAATGGTTAGAGGCTGAAAGTTAGATTTGTGTTTCTGGTTGTGTGTTCTTATCATACTAATTTTAAGCCTGTTTTGTTCAACTATTGCAGTTGACAGTAAGAAGGCTGATCCCAAGGCTCAGGCCTTGAAGGCTGCCAAGGCTGTTAAGTCAGGGCAAACCTTCAAGAAGAAGGCCAAGAAGATCAGGACATCAGTCACATTCCACAGGCCAAAGACATTGAAGAAGGAAAGAAACCCCAAATACCCCCGCATTAGCGCACCACCAAGAAACAAGTTGGACCATTACCAGATCCTCAAGTATCCATGGACCACCGAGTCTGCCATGAAAAAGATGGAGGACAACAACACCCTTGCCTTTATTGTTGACATCCGTGCTGATAAGAAGAAAATCAAGGATGCAGTGAAGAAGATGTACGACATTCGATCAGGTAAATACTATTAATTCGATACTTGTAGTTAGCATTGATCTTTTTTGTGGTTGTCTCTGCTGTAATTGTTAAGCCTGCTGCATGTTTGATTAATTAAATTGGATCTAACTTAAGAATTGTAATGTGCAGGCCTGATGGAACCAAGAAGGCATATGTTAGGTTGACACCTGACTACGATGCATTGGATGTGGCTAACAAGATCGGTATCATTTAAACTATCGTTGTGTTATTTAGATGGAGCCAAAGGGATTTTGTTATTGCTTTGACATTTTTGTTAGTAGTACTGTACTGGTTTCATACACTTTTCTTTAATGTGTTTGAGAACCATGTCGTTTTGCCTATGGCAATGTGATGCTATTGAAATTTAGTACTTGCAATTTGGTAATTGTTTGTCAGATGTGCTTGTTATTATACTCCTAAAAGCCTCATTTCAGTTATTGCCTCTTAGAATTGACTAGTAAATGAATATGAATCAGTCTAGTCTGGAATTAGCTGATGAGAGCTGTGAACATTGAAAAATGCTCCAGACCAATAAATACAATTTTGTAAAAATGTTGTGTCTGAGGTGAACCTTGTCATTCAAAGAATTTTTACCTTTAACTTTTGCTCAGTGTCATCTTTGTTTTTTTAAGCTTGCACTCACGCACCCTAAGGGCTCAGTTGATGTGGGTTCTTGTAAACTATTAGGGGTTTGTAAACTGGGGTAGAGATTGTAACACCTTTTACTATTATGTATTATCAAAGGCATTCATCTCTTGATTGTTAAGTCACTTGAGAGCTGCCTGGACTTTTTTTCTATGGAGTTTTTCATATACCTTTAGTATTTGTTCTTTAAACTCTACATAATTATTTGGACTGATTGAATCTGAGCATGAAACTTTATTGCACATTTGCACTAGAAAATCTGGTTCCTTTCTTTGTTTTGAAAACTATGTTCCAGCATGGCTCAATTGCATTTTTAAACATTTTCCCCCTCGATTCTGTCTCGTTTCATGCTATGTGTTTTCTGTGCCTGGATTAATTTGATGCTAATTTTTAATTCCTAGTGTGTCTTATGTTCAATATGATTCTTTCTTTCTGTTCAATCTTTTTGTATTTCATGCACTACGAAATTCTCTAGGATTAAAGCCTGTGAAATGCATATTCTTGTCACCTCTCTTGCAATCTTGCAGGGTTCTAACCATATATGCTTGATATTGTGTCTGAAACAGATTGTTAAAGAGAATGAAGAACCGGTGGAATTTTTGAGGTTATTGAGTCTGTTGTAGCGTCAATGCAAATGAGGGATATGTTCTTTGCCCCAGGTGCTTAAATCAATTTTCTTTTTCTCCGGCTGGGTTAATTTGCAGTTGAACATTTTCAGACATCAAGACAAACTCCTGTGGCAAAAACCACTGAGGTAATG
>NC_020497.1:17012007-17015417 GCF_000184155.1 Fragaria vesca subsp. vesca
ATGTCTTTTTTGTTAATGACTTTTGGACGTGTGCAGGAGGAGGCTGCTTTCTAACTGTGTCGTGGCTAATCAACTGATTGTACAGTGCTGTAACGCCCTCTTCCTAACTCAGAGAATTTTTCTTGTATATAAGGATCAAATCCTGATTGCCTTTTCAGGCCAAACAATTTGCATTGAACTTTTCATACTACAATGTCTACTTCTCTCCTTCCACGTTATCGCAATGCAATGTCTAGAAATTGGGGGTTACCGGTTTCTCTCATGATAATTTGATTCTGTCGAGCATTATCGTCTCAGTTGATAAACAATGTACCTCATATTATAGAACAATTATCCAACCAAGCTACCAACATACGAGTCATGAGATGGTAACTATCTTTCAAATATACAAGTTTTCACAAGGCTTAGCATAGCTTGTAAAAATCATGGATTTCCTCTTCTGGTTTTCTTTGCTGTCTTTGCTTCTTGCCATCGTGGCCAAGCTTCTTGATATGGATGGCATGCTAGAAACTCATGCAACATGCAATATCTATCAAAGCATCGAAAACCTTGAAAAATGCATTGAAGTGTGTAACCGGTAACCCAATGCTGGTTTAACCCTTGAATTCGCAAACTGCACGGCATCTAATTACCGATGCTATTCATCCGATAGTAGTAGGGGGTAAACACTACAGATCGATAAGAACCATTTTGTAACAAACAAAAATACAAAATGATTCAAAGTTGAAAGATAATTAATATTGTGTAATCATCTGTGTCTTTTAGATATTGTTTATATAGTTCTTGTATCCCTGATTTGTAGGGATTTAACTGATGTACAAGCACCTAGTATGTATATGATTTTTCTATATCAAATTATCAATGAGAATTTTATTTCATAATGGCCTGCTTTTTCATATAGAGAAATTTTAAATACACACCTCTAATCTCTTAATACACACTCTTATTATTTTATATTTCACATTAGATTTTATAGGTATGTTTAATTAAAAAACATCAATCAATTATTAAGAAAAATAAAAAAACTTCATTTTTCCTAAAACCTAACTCTTCTCTTTATCCAAAAAAGACCATGACCCAATTGAATAACTGCATCACAAACTTACCCTGATTTTGATCTTCCTATCATTGTTTGTTTGCTCAAATGGCTTTCAGTTTGCTCAAAGCTCACTATATATATCTTTTATGTTCAGGCTTTGCGTTCTGCATGACGTCGTTTATTTCGATTCTCTATCTTCACTATAACAAGAACAAGAACACGAGGTTAAGACACTAATTATGTAACTGTCCATATGTCATTTCTAAAGTGCATGGTCCAGCAGATGGAAAATTCTCGTTACACAACAAAAATTAAATTTCCACTGGCTATGCTTGCAATCTGCGCTATATATGGAACACGTAGAAATAAGGCCCAACAATTTCGACCCAAAAAGCCCAGGAAAAATGTAAGTTCTGTTATTATGCATTATTTAGCCACCGAGTTGTGGGCTTAGCCACTTGTAGGCCTAAATCTCTGAAAGTGTAATCTGATGTACAAAAGATTTCTCGACATATCTTTTAGTGTCTTTGATGAAGCATTTTTTCTAATTGCCTAAAAAATCAAAGTAGCAAAAAGATCTCAAAAATAAAAATAAAAATATTATGGGCTTGACTGTAAAACACCGAAGCATACGATTAATGTCTATAATTGCCCTGATGATGAGTTTCTTATGCTTGAAAGTTGAAACATTCTTAGAAGTCGAATACATGTACACAATCATACAATAAAATGTTATGATTTCCCTAGTTTCCTACAACCTTTTACTTCTATCAAAATGCATATGAATATCACAGTGCACCATAAATAAACAAGAGGATGTGTTAAATAGGGATACGTACAATGATGAAGAAGAAAAAAAAAAGGAAAAAAAAGAAAGAAAAGAGAACCTTGCTTGAAGAAGAATACTACAATGATGAAGAACTACAAGTCTACAACCATGAATTAATAATATCGGTTGTTACACCAAAATTATAAATTGCCAAAATTAGAAGTTCCTTGGCACTGGCTTACTCTTGCTTACATTACTCGTTGCCTACATTATACATTTATACCACTCTTTTTAGTAAGGACTGATTTTAAAGGAGTCCATTGATTCTGATGCTTAAACTATTATGATTAATCAGTCCATCATCTTGTATTATTTTGTTCATTAATTGATTTGATGCTTAAACATTTCTGGTTATGCGAACTATTCTGATTAGTTAGTACTCCATCATCGTCTACCTTCCTCTTCTCTCAAATGGTCGCTTATCCGGAGGAAACCAATTCAAGTGTCTCCGGTGGTTTGGTCATGAAGTGAAAGTGTTACTCTACAATGACAATGCAAGTAGAAGCATCACGGTATTGAACATGACCTGCCCATATTTCAATCATATTCTTCACCAAGTCTTAGCCGACTTTTATTCTTAATTAATATAGGCATTTAGCTAGTTAGCGTAAAGTCGTATCTTGTTTATTAATTTGTTATCAAATTTATAATACATATGCATCGGATAGACTCGTTCACAAATGAAGCATGCAACAAACGAATTATGAATAGGAAAATATACGACTTTCATGATCAACTATATAAATTCAAATATACACCAAGAACAAAACGACAACGTCTAGCTCAAGCTAATTAGTTGACCTTCGATACTTCAATTTCAATATGGTCAGCGGCAACATAGATAGAAGAAGACGTATGTTTTGATTCTCTTCTCCCTTGTAAGAACAAGAACAAAAGGTTTAACTAATTTGTTTTGCAGTCACGGACTGACACTAACTATGTGCTCAATTATATGATTAGACGCTAAGCAACTGTCCACATGTCATCTAATTATCTGTGGTCCTTGAGATTACTGTTTAATTACATAAAGATAAACAAGTTTAATCTCTAAAGATAAACACGACATGGCTGACTTAATTCAGTGAGAGATTATAAAATGAGATGGGATGACTAACACGAATTTCTCTGCCATTGTTACCGAGTTTAAACATGAATTCTGAATCCATGGTCGGAATAGGTCAAAAGCTTCACGTATCAGTCGGCTATATATGGGACATGTATAGAACACAAGGCACTAGGAAACAATGCAAGGGAGGGTTTATTATTGCGGTTGGTATCTATTATTTAGACCTAACAACTTAATTACACAAATTTGATTCGAGTTGTTCATAAGAAAAAACAAAGACCCTATAAAACAAACAAATGAAAAAGCAAAATGTCAAGTTACCAAAAACCTTTAGAAACAGATCGAAAACTTGGATTATTGGAGCTAATAAACAACCTTGAAGTAAAGAGTAATTCTTGTTCCTTTCTAGCTATATTAGTTTACCTTACTTATATATATATATATATATATATATATATATATATATATATATATCT